>NC_056729.1:978753142-978755642 GCF_019279795.1 Protopterus annectens
GCCTGAAGTTCAAGTTCAAGAGAGGAGACATAGGACCATGTCATCAGCATAAAGCAGTAGAGGAAGATCGGGTATGTCAAAAGGGAGTTTGAGCATTCAGTTGGTCAAAGCATCCATATTTTCTGTAGCCAGCCAATATACACTGCAGCTTCAAAAATGAAAGCAAAAAAAAATCAGAGCAGGATTATGAAGACTGTTAATTATGTGGTACTTATATATTTAAAAAAAAAGAATAATTACAGAAAGTGCACAATCATACATTAAAGTTTCCACAGCATCAGAGGAGGCTATGTTTAATCAAGAAGAGAGCACAATTTTTTTTTTTTTGCTATCCATGGGGTTATTATCATATTCCCCACATCTAGCTGCAAAGAGAAAATCAAGTTCCCCAAAACAGGATTGACTGCAAGAAAAACCCAGTCAAGGATCAGGAAAGGCAGTGTTTTCAAATTATTAGACTCTACCTTAACAAAAGAATGAGCAGGTTCAAAAGAGTAGAACATTTAACAATGTCAATAATATCTTCCTAACAAAGCAACAGAGGTGTTTTTTTTTGCTACAAGGGCAAGCTCAAGCATCACAGTAGAGGATGTAAGATGTTGGGTTCACTCCATTCATAGACTGACACTTGAACTTAAAGAAGTAGTTTTCAAAGACAACAGAGCATCTGCAATGAATGATATAAAAGTTTTTATGATATTAAAAGTGTCTAATACTTCCTTGTTGAATGAAGGAACTAAAGTTTTAAGTAAAAGTTTGAATATTTTACTTACAAAATAAGCACATATATTTGAAAACTTAAAGTCTTTAAAATTGTTCATACAAAAAAAATATTTCCATACTTATGTCCCAGCATTTCTGTTTTTGAATCTTTGTGTAAAGAAACTATATATGGGTTTTTATGTATGCCACTTAACAATGGATAATCTCTTTTTGAATGAAAGTGAATCCCTAAGAAAGCTGATTTATAAGACACATAGATATATAAAGGCTGATAAGGGATCAGGCATTAATGGTGCTGGGTAATTTGAGCTATAAATGTAAAAATTTAATTATTGACACAAACTTCATTTTACATTGAAATAAAGCTGACAGAAGTACATCAGGTTTATAAAACTACTGTATATATATAACTTTGTTGACACAAAGACTTCTGTTGGTATTGGTGTTTATTGATATGATTTTTATCATGGTCTGAAATCTGTAATACGATTTGTGTAGGTAAGTACCTACAATGCATGTAGTCCAGAAATCCACTGAGAAGTCTAGCCCAAACTTTTGTTTGCCCTTGCACATTATGTTGTTAAGTGTGCTACTTAGAATCATGCAGCTGGCAAACAGAGGCAGAGAGAAACAATCTGTAGACAACAAGAATCAGCTTGTTACCAGTATATAGACTTACCCCGGGATTCAGCAAACTTCAGTGCAAGAATAACTTGTTCTTGCATTGAAGAGACCAT
Source organism: Protopterus annectens (assembly GCF_019279795.1). Classification (NCBI taxonomy): domain Eukaryota; kingdom Metazoa; phylum Chordata; order Ceratodontiformes; family Protopteridae; genus Protopterus; species Protopterus annectens. The sequence goes on from NC_056729.1 coordinate 978,754,603, forward strand.
TCCCGTGCAGCATGGCAGCGCGCCATGCATATTCATGAAGGAGTGCTGCTGTGCTGTAATACAGACACAGTTCTGTGTAAGAGTGCAGGGAGTGTGTCAGAGAGCAGTGCTCTCACAATACACATTCCCCTGCACACCAGAATTGACATACAGCAATTTAAATAGAGTGAGATCACTCATTACACATCTCAATCCATCAGAGTAATAAATCTGGACAAAGCCATAAGGTACAATTGCCATTACAAATTTAGAAAGTTGATAGAATAACAGGTTTAGCATTAGCATGAATTTTCTGAAGGGTATGAAGTATATAACGCACATCTCACAACCCGTTAGAGTAAGAAATCTGGACAAAGCCATAAGGGACAACTCCGAAACATTGCCATTACAAACTTACAGAAAGTTGATAGAATAACAGCTTTAGCATTAGCATGGATATTCTGAAGGGTTCAAAGTAAAAAATGCAATAAATATTTTTTTTTTCACATCTGCAATAAATATTTTTTTTTTCACATCTGCAATAAAGTTTAAGTGTAGCTGATTGGGTGTTCCCGTTGCTTAGCTATGCTTGCCCAGCTGAAACAGCAAGATAAGTTAAATAGCAACAGACATCCAGCCTACTTGGTACTACAATGGTGTAGTGGTTAGAGCATATGCTTTGCCAGTAGTCATTTATGGTTTGAGCCTTACTAAAGCCATTTCCATTTTGTATATGAAATCATTACAATTTTAATTTATTTGTATATTTATGTAAGAAGTACCTTATATTTCCCAACCAGAGTGCCCCATACAGTATAGTCACACAAGAATAAATGTAATGAAAGCACATTGGTGGATGTCAGAGAAGGTAAACACATTTATAATATGTAATGAATGATGAATCAATCCCATACAGGTGGTAGTCCAATAAAATAAAACATAAGCAATGCTAAGCATTGCACAGCTATGCTGACCATATGTAAGCATTGTGTAAATATGAATGCTAAGCGATGAGTAGCCCAGCTAATTGGATTAGCCCATTGTTAAGCAGTGCTGAACCT
>NC_056729.1:978760642-978806562 GCF_019279795.1 Protopterus annectens
CATGAGAACCCTTTTGTGATGAGGTGTGCCATGTAGAAGGAAAGGATTTCTTGACTACTGTAGCAATGTGATTATCAAAGGAGAGACTGCTGTCCACCTGAGTACCCGGGTCTCTTATCCCACATTTGGTGTTAAGTAGACTGCTGCCTATGTGGTAGTTCACGGGTACAGAGTTTCTACCAGAGGGGATGACAATGCACTCTTTGGCATTGAGCTTGAGGCCATGGCTCTGCCACCAGGCATCTGTCTCAGTGAGGCCTTCTGTAGAATGTTTACATCATTTGGGGTCTCAGCTATGGCTCCTAGTTTGCAGTCATCTGCAAACTTCATTAGTCATAGGCCTTCTGTGTAAGCCTGTACTTCAGAAAAGTAGATACCAAACAGGAGATGTCCCAGGACTGAACCCTGTGGTACTCCACTTGTCACTGGTTTGAAGTCAGATTTGGAGACTGCAACTTTTACAGTGTGGGTTCTGTCAGTGAGCCAATTGACAACCCATCTTGTGGCATAGGGATTTATACCTAGTTTATTGAGTTTAGATATAATTCCAGAATGGGGGATGGTGTCAAAAGCCTTGGTGAGGTCAGGATAGGCTGTATGAACCACCTTACCCTCGTCTACAGCTTTGGTTACTGCTCAAAGAAGTCAATCAGGTTCAGAAGGCATGATCTGTCTTTCACAATCCCAAACTGGGTGGGGTCCAGAATTTGGAGGTTACCAATGTCTTTGTTTATGAGTTCCATGTTTAAACATTCCATGGCTTTACAGACCATGCTCGTCAAGCTAATAGAGTAATACTTTCCGGGATCAGTGGTGGCTCCCCTTTGTGGAGTGGGATAACTGTTGTGTGCCATTCAGTGGGCACAAAACATGATGTGAGACTATGATTGAACATGGTGCTTAGGTGGGGAGCCAGGTTGTTCTGAAGTACGTGTAAAACGCAGCCTGGGATGTTGTCCAGTCCCATGGATGCTGTTTTTTTGGCTTTAGAGAGTGCAGCTTTTACCTGCATAGTTGTGATTACAGGGACTCTGCATTCTTCCTGTATAGATATGGGCACTTTAGGGGATGAGAGGGGGTAAAGTTAGATCTGCCAGGATGTTAGCAATATCAGTTGGTTCTGTAATTTTCATGCCTTTGTGCTGTAACTCGAGCAGATCTGCATGTTGCCATTGAGATTCTTGACATAGCTATAGAATGCTTTGTGGTTGTCCCTAGAATCAGTGGTGATTTTGTTTTTGTAGCTAGCTTTGGAAGATCTTATAGGGGATCTCAGCTTCTTACTGAGGCTAAATAGGGAACTCCTCCACTCATGGGATTTTACTCTCTTATGTAACAGTTTATTCCTTCTGTTGTAGAGTTTGTTTATGGCAGGGGACCACCAGATTGGCTTCCTCTTTTTGGAGGATAGCGTCTTGGTTCTGTTTGGATAGCACGATACATGCACTCATGTAAGTGCTTATAGACTGCATCTGTGTAGGTTTCAGCAGTCGTAACTGTATTGTCCATCTGCATAGATGTCATGAAGTTCACCACTTCTGTCTTAAGAAGCATGAAGTTGGCTTTGGAGAAATTTTTTACCATGATTTCCTTTATGGGGGGTGGGGGCGGGATCTAGATATCTAGGGTGATTAGCTTATGGTCAAATCTGACCAACGAGGAGTTGACTTCAGGTACGGAACACTGGTCCAGTATATCAAGAAAAGAGGAGTGGGAATCCTGGGGCATGGGGGGGGTGTGTAGCAAGCTACAATTTGGATTGCAGTTTTGCCCAGAGTTAGTTGCACTTGGATAACCTCAGATGCACTTGGATAACCTCAGATGCATTATGCTGAGCAACTAGCCTGGAGGTGTGGATATCCTTAATGAATATGAACACACCTTCGCTTTTGGTGTTCCGGTCCAGGTTAGGTGGCCGAAAAGTGTTGTATGAGTTACAGCCTGGTAATGCAGTCGACCATGTCATTCCAGGCAGAAAGATACTGGATCCCCTTAGAATGACACCAGAAGCTTAGCCAATTGTTGAATCAATCATTTTGTCCTTGTACTGTGGTATCATTCTGGGTGATGGCAGGATGCTACTCAGGGCTAGGGTCATACCTGCCTGGGCTACAAGATCAGAGAGCTCTTCCATGTTACTTTTCATGTAATCCAGGGAGGTACATCTGAGGTAATTCACACCAGCATGGAGAATGACATAGTCATATTTGTACTTGTTGTGGAGCGACCTGAGTGCATGGGTTATGTGGCGGATCCTGGCACCCAATAGGCAGCGGACAGTAACCTTCTCCTTGTTTAGCCTGGTGAGTGGGACATCAGTGTGCCTGACTATAGAGTCACCTATGTCTAGCGTGTTTGTTACGTTGTTTTGCCTTATGGGCTGTGGTTGAGTGGCACACTAAGTCTGTGGGCTGTGTGTCATTTGGGTTGTGTTGGTGGGTGGAGGTTGCTTGCGTTTCTGCTTTGGAGCTCTCTGTTGCTTGAGCAGATTATTATTGAGAGCCTCCGTAAATGTTTTTGTGTTTCTATGTGTGGATTTTGGTGGTATAGGCTTAATGGGACTATGTGATGAGTGTGGTGTGCTGCAAGTGTTTACCTTCTCCTCTTGACTGTCAAGTTCAGTTTTGGTTGGATAGAGCTTTACCTCCAATTTGGCTTTATAAGTGCATCTCTCACAGGTTGTGCTGTTGGGTGGTATGAGGAGAGCGTTGTCTGTGTACATGAGGCAATTGCTACATTGCACCAATATGCCCAGATTCATCAGATAGACAGGAGAGAACACTGGGATCTGACCCTTGGACATGCCTGAATAAAAAACTACTTTCCACAAAAAAGACCAGGAACCACTGTGTCCACTGATTTAAAAGTCATTCAATACAAACGTATTCACTTCATAGGTTCATAGGTAGGTACTAGGCTATCGGCCAAAGGGCCTACATAAGCCTAGCCAGCAAGGTTCCATGGCTTACGCCACCCAAGAAAGTTATTTTTCTGTGCCACTGTCGATCAGAGACACAGAAGTGATCCCCGTGGTGTATTTCCTATTTCCCATCCACTCATCAAGATTTTTCTTGAAGAGTGCTAATGAAGAACTTTGCTTAAAAAAGTGAATATATTCTCTTAGTGCCTCAGATAAAATAAGCCTTTACAGAGTAAATTCATTTGAAAACTAAACCATTTTTATAGTTAAAAACTATCCATATCCCTTAATTACTAACATACAATTAATAACCAATTATTATCTTAAAGAAACATTGTCTATTAAAATTAAAGGCAAAATGTATGTATTTTAAATAAAACTTTTCCAGTTGCATTCTCTATTCATACCAAACAGAGCAGATGGACACATTGATAAGGTATTGCGAACTGTGCCTGCATTTCAAAAATAATGTAATACATATGTTGTCAATTTATCAGGTTATGATTCTGATGAAACTGAAATGTTAATCTTAGAAAAAGGTCTGAAATTTATTCCCACAGTAATATCTAGGCTCCATGAGCTTAAGGGAGATTTGTTTAGACTAGTACGTAAGATGCATTCATTGGAATATTTTTATCATAATGATACTGCAAATATGTTTGAAATCACAAATGAAACTATATCTTCAAGTGAAGATAGTTTATGTTCTTGTGATTCAGAAATGGAACCTAATGCTTATAGTAGACTAGATACAAGTAAAGTAATGTTTAGAAGTACATTTCTTCCACCATTTAGGAATGCAAACATTCAACATTTTTTTCATGCATTGAACTTTTTACTAGAAAGCAAAATAAGTCAAATCAAGAGAAACAAGTTAACATACAATCTGTCTAAAAATGAATGGATCAAATTACAACATATGAGTAATGATGAATTAATATTTAAACCCTCAGACAAAGGGGGAAATTAGTAGTAATGAGATCCATAGATTATTTGAACATGTGCATGGTATATCTGAATGATGAGAAAGTTTACAAAAGAGTGAATTTTCAAGCTTTTGAACAAGCTAAAAAATAATATATTATTATAAAAAGGTTACCATTTAAATTATTTTTTCAGTAAAGGATGTTGAAAATAAATTTTCTAGCAAAAATAGTGTTATGGCTAAATTTTATTGCATTCCAAAAATTCATAAAGACATGGTTAATCCCCCTGGATGCCCCATAGTTTCAACTAGGGGCTATTTTACACATAATATAGGGTGTTTTTGCATCCTTTTTTTGTTGGACACAGTGACAAAAATACCATCATATATAAAAGATTTGGTTGATTTCCTTGATAAATTTAAAGGAACTTTAAAACTAAATAACTACAGAGAGACACAGACACAATATTTAATGAAACACCACCCCACCAACACCCCTATCCTATCTAATCTGATCTCCCCATACAAAAATCTTACAACACTACACTCAGCTAATAAGTTACAGATTGCCAACAATATATCTAATAACAAAGCAGGAGATTCACTCTTTTCCAATGTTGTTGGTAGAATCTGGAATAAGCTTCCAAAAACACTCACTTCTCTCTCATCTACACAACTCTTTAAGAAACACCTCAAACATTACCTAAAAAGGCAATGGCTTTGTCCCTGCTCAAAGCCTGATTGAAAAATACTCTTCACTTTTTCTCCCCCCCCTCATCTCATGCTTTATAACAAATACCCCACCTTGAGAGTCATTGACTATCAACTACTAACCCTTCTTACCTGCATTTTGTCCTTCCTAGTCTCTATTTTTCTTTTTCTTACTTATTGTTTTTATTTTTCTCTCAAATGAATGTTGATGCTTAATTACTATGTTTAACTGTTGCCTGATTGTATTTGTAACCCCTCTATTGAATTAAGACATGTTTATCTCCAAAATCTACTCTAATGTCTCTGTACAGTATTCACAAAATTTACTTTCTTTACATATTATGCTGTATAATTTAAGCTAGTCATTTTTTCTAAGTTTTTAATGCCTTAATGTATTTGTGCATGGAGCTTTTCTCCCCGGGCCTCTGCTGAAAATGGATATGTATCCAGCTAGACTAGCCCGGTCAACAAATATAAAATAAATAAAATAAAATAAACAAATAGAAAAATGAAATGCAGTGCAATCTTTAACACTGCCAAGTTTGTGCTTAACTCAGCTAGTAATGCAGTTGATTGTAATTATGTAGCAGAAGCCATACGACTCAGGTATTGAGCAGTAATAAATTCAAAGATATGTGACTCACATATAAATACAGAGAAACCCTCTAGGCTAAGAGTTTAACACTGAATATCAATGAAGTGAAACACAATAGCCCCCACTAAGTGCAGAGACAGAGAGAGACCACAGTATTCTATGGAACAATTAAATAGAAAAATAAATAACTACACAGAGACACAGACACAATATTCAATAAAACAATTAAATAGACAGAAAAATGAAAGGCAGTATAATCATTAACACTGTAAGTTTGTACTTAACTAAGCTAGTAATGCAGTTGATTATAGGTATGTAGCAGAAGCCAAACAACTCAGGCATTGAGCAGTAATAAATTCAAAGATATGCAACTGACTTATAAATACAGAGAAACCCTCTAGGCTAAGAGTCTTACACTGAATATCAATGAAGTGAAACACAATAGCCCCCACTAACTGCAGAGACAGAGAGAGACGACAGTATTCTATGAAACAATTAAATAGAAAAATAAATAACTACAGAGAGACACAGACACAATATTCAATGAAACAATTAAATAAACAGAAAAATTAAATGCAGTACAATCTTTAACACTGCAAGTTTGTACTTAACTCAGCTAGTAATGCAGTTGTATGTAGTTATCTAGCAGAAGCCAAATAACTCAGGTATTGACCAGTAATAAATTCAAAGATATGTGACTCAGTTATAAATACAGAGAAACCCTCTAGGCTAAGAGTTTAACACTGAATATCAATGAAGTAAAACACAATAGCCCCCATTAATTGCAGAGATAGAGAGAGACCATAGTATTCTATGAAACAATTAAATAGAAAATTAAATAACTACAGAGAGACACAGACACAATATTCAATGAAACAATTAAATAGACAGAAAAAATGAAATGCAGTGCAATCTTTAACACTGCAAGTTTGTACTTAACTCAGCTAGTAATGCAGTTGATTGTAGGTATGCAGCAGAAGCCAAAAACTCAGGTATTAAGCAGTACTTTTATATTCACATATATGCATACATACATATATATAGAAAGATCAATATATATATATATATATATATATATATATATATATATATATATATATATGCAATCAGGGGTTTATGCTGCTGCACACTTGAATCCTAAATCTGAAAATGCACTCACTGGAAATATTCCTTAAAATGGGGAACAATGACATCTGTGCTGTAACAGAGACCTGTTTAAGGCTGCAGGAAGCACCTCTGCAGCACCAGCCTATAATTTATTCCACATTTGGCTGCAGAACGTGGACTGAAGCTCCAAAGGTGGTGGTATTTTCATATTCATAATGGATGCACACACCTCCAGAGCGGTAGACCAACATTTTGCATTACAGATCCTGCAGGTGTAGCTGACATTGGGTAAGACAGTGGTTCAGGTTGTAGCCTGCTATAGGTGTCCATACATGTCCCAAGACTCACATTCCATGTCCATAAACATCCTGGAAAATATTAGTGTCCAACCTAACACTATCATACTGGTTTACTTCAACTACCCCACCATTAACTGGGAAAGCTACTCATGTACCAATGCACATGCCCATCACATTGACCGGGTAATCCTAACATGGGTGACTGTTGCTTTACACCAATAGTCAACTCCTCCCTTGCTATATCAGAACACAAATTAATCAACTTTGGAAATCCACAGCCCTCCTACCCACCTGCACAGGTAACCACCATGAATAGCCTTTCCAAAGCTAAGTATGGCCTCATAAAATCAAAGGTGGCTATCCTCACGGCAGCCATGCAAATGGAGACTAGTTGCATGACAGCTGAATCAAACAACAATGCAGTATGAACACGTACACAAATGCATGGATACTACCTTACCCAATACAGCCAGGACCCTCACCTCCAAAAAAAGGAAGCTGATCTGGTAGTCCCCTGCCATAAAGAAACTGTACAACAGAAAGAGGAAACTGATATGGAATAAGGTGAAGTCCCAAGACAGGAAATAAACCCCTATCAGCCTCAATGAAAAGTTGAGATCCCTCATCAAATACTACAAATTTAGCTGTGAAAACAGAATTGGATCACACAGTAAAGACAACCACAAGGCATCCTACAGTTATGCAAAGAATCTCCATGGCAATACCAAGATTTGTTCTGAGCTACTAGACAATGGTAACTCGCAGACTGAGCCACAAATAATGCCAATATACTGGCTGGCATCTTGAGTGCAAACATTACCCCTCACTCCTCCCCCACAAAGCATCAATCACAATACCAGTACACCATCAGGCACCCAGTATTACTGCAGCACAGGTTAAAACACCACTGTTCAAGGCCAAGAATACAGCTTCTATGGGACCTGACAATATCCCTGGCCACGTTCTACATGAACTACAGAGTGACCTGGCACCTTACCTGTGTGACCTTTCCAAGCACAGCCATACCTCAGGCTTTGTCCCTACTGAATTGTGCACTGCTACAGTCACCCCTTTCTACAAATGAGGTGTGGCTACAAACCCTGGGAAATACTGCCCCACCTGCCTGAGAAGTCTGTTACACAAAGCTATAAAATGCATCATCATGCACCTAATAAACAGGAATACGGGAGTCTGCAGACTCAGGATCCCACACAGATTACTTTTGCGAAGGGCAGGTCATACCTGCTCATTCAAACTGGTCAACCTCTTGGCGGCAGTTACCTCAACTGTGGATAAAGGCAAGGTGACACATACAGCCTACATTCATTGGGCCAAAGCCTTTGATAACATTCCCCACTCCCTAAGCTTGGCATCAACCCCTATACCACTAGGTGGGAACAGAGGCACAAACAAAGGGGTAGATTGGGCATACTGCTATCATACATTGAGACAGTTGCAGATGTCACTGGGTTTGTTGTAACATCCTTTATGAGAAATATGACATTGGTAATAGCAATAGATGTGAGTATTTACTGACTACATTTCCCAGAGTCCACAACTGATTTACCAAGGACACCAATTGTATGGTGAACATAGGAAACATAACAGGCAGACATGTGGCCAGACTGTGGACAGTGCGCCAGTGGAGAGGTGTGTCAGAGATATATCACTGTGAGCCATGACGTCCCACACTAAATGCATGTCTACACAAACCCTATCAATCTATCAATCCACCATGTATAAAACAGCAATGATGACACAGAATCTGTTCAGAAATCTGGGGATATGTCCCTCATGTTGGTTGGCTGTCTCCACATGCCCTGTCCTGTGACATATTGCCACCCACTGTATGTGAATCTGTAGGCCACCACCTCTGTAATGTCCCTCACACAGGCAAGAAAATGGGACAAGGCCCACATTAAGGAATGTCCCATATGTCAGAACTAGCAGAATTGTCCAGGCCAACAGCACAATACAATGGGCACCTACATAGTGGTATGGCAGTAGCTATGCCTGACATCTGCACATCTGTACAGAGGACAGACAGACAGTAGACAGCCAACAGGTTATGCATTAGGATGAATGTTTTGAAAGAGACACATCTGAAACAGATAGGTATGCCATTGCTACATGACAGCAGTCCTCAATGACATGTCCAAAAAACATAGTAGTCTACAGTTAATATCAACATATCAGATTAATATCCAATAAGAGATACATATAAATATAGAGCTCAAACACCAATAACAAGTTACTCAGTACTCAGAGTACAGCTTTGCATGTAGGCGTGTACGGTTCAGTACTACAATCTGCAATCCACTCTTACTTGAAAAAGCACTGTTAAAAGTACTAACATAATGACAAAATATGTGTTAAACTATTTCTGCCAACCAGTGCACTGTAGCTGGTGTGACATAGAAGTGTGACTGTATATAATCTGGGATACTACCCATGTATGAAACAAATCCAAAGAGAAACAATTGTGGTACTACTCATGTATACTCAGGTATCCAATACAGTATGCTCACACCTCTTGCTACTTAATGACAGCATATAGAAGCATGTTATGTACAGGGAATTAAATACACTTATTAAAGATGTCATTACCCTGCTATTTTATCAGACTGGAATGTGATCACGAGTTCCCAGGACTGAGCAATGCTTAGCAGTTGGAAACATTGCTTAAATGTAAACACTAAGCAGATTTCCGTGCTGGTAAGTGAAGCCTTCATGATATAAGCACCTATTTGTTTTACCATACAATAGCACCACTTACCATCGCACAAACCCACGCAATCATGCTTAAAGCTGCTCAAAACTGCTTTAATCACTATGTATCCAATAGTCCTTGTTCTCCCTAGCAGCAAAATTAACAGCCCCTGCAGGTCGTGAACTCAGGGCAGTGCACACCATAGCCTATGCATTTCACCAGTAAGCCACATCAGCTTCTGGGCTTAAGGATGTTTTCTCAAACATACCCTTCTTTACAGCCAGTTAACAATAGGGAAGAGACAAGTGTGCAATTAGGAAGGATTGTTATCTATAAATATAGATATCTGAATAAAAACATACATAGACCGAGAGTGAGATATGTAGGGAGATCCATATATGTGTACAATAATATATAGATATATTAACAATAAATACTGAGGTGTACACATCTATATATCTATATATATATATATATATATATATATATATATATATATCTATATATCTATATATATATATATATATATATATATATATATATATACATATATATATATATATATATATATATACATATATATATATATATATATATATATATATATATATATATATATATATATATACATTCACTTCAGAAGCGAAATACTGAAATCTCAATTTCAGTATCTCGAGCCCAAGAAGTGGAATCCACAAAACAACAAAACTAAAATTCAAAACCTTAAATACGGAAGTTTTGAATTTTGCTTTTGCCTACACACACACACACACACACACACACACACACACACACACACACACACACACACACACTTACCTGAATACATAACATAGCAGAACTTTAGAAAACGAAATTCAAAACCTCCGTATTCGAGGTTTTGAATTTCATTCTAAACGTTCGCTATTATGTGGATTCTTAGGCTCAAAATACTGAAATTGAGATTACAGTATTTCGAGCTTCTGAATGGAACCTACATAGATATATATATATATATATATATATATATATATATATATAAAACATACATAAATATATATAATATATATATATATATATATATATATATATATATATATATGTATATATATAAATATATACACACATATATATAATATATATATCTATATACATAAATACACACACACACACACACACACACACACACACACACACATGTATATATATGTATATATATATATATATATATATATATATATATATATATATATATATATATATGTATATGTATGCATACATGTACCAAAATGCCCATACAAACATGCTGCTGATAGACCACACGCAACTGGGACAGCATGCACAGCTGGATACAAAAGCAGCTATGACACTCACATTTGCCCCCCCCCCTCACAGTCCAAATAAATAAGTGAACAGTACACTGCTGCAAAATAATGATATGCCGTACATAATGGCCAGACATACAACAACCTCTTAGCAAAACAAATAAAATGTCTGAAAATAGCACAGAAAAATACAACCAGCCAGTAATTCACACATGTTTATTATACTCTCATGTCTTGGCCAAAGCCTTCAAGGAGTAAACATTACCAAAAATACATGCCTTAATTACAAGAAACAATTAACACCTAATTACATAATTACTCAGCCTCCAATTACACTTGTCATTTAACCTCCTATGGGATAAAGTATCACAGTTAATATTAATTCACTGAGTCTGTACATAACAATTTCCCTTTTATGAATGTTTCATGACACTGAGGACCGACATTTTCAGAAACAGTACCTTGAGACCCACTACTGTCCCCATGGTGAGATTTATTCAAATGTACAGCTATAGAACTGACATACTTCTTATCAGTAATATGTCTGACATGTTCTAACAGCCTAGTTTTAAAACATATGTTACTGTCCCCCACATAAAATATGTACAAAGCCATCTAAAAGCATTCTTTATATACTAACCTCTTGAATGTACAGACTCCAACATGTTTCCAGCCATTCCCCTCAGCAGGAATTACAGCACTAAATAATGATAGACCATTATACTTATCCAACTACTACTGTATGACATCTGGACAAAGCCTGATATAATTGGTGGATAGAAGCCCAAATATACAGCCATACATAAAATATTGCTGTTATACACTGAGAAAGTTGCTCATTTTACAGGTTTTGTTGTAACATATCTTTTCTGAGGAATATAACGTCAGAAAAACAAATGGATGTTACCATCTACATAATGCAATCACGAGAGATTCTACTGATTTGCCAAAGACACCACTTGTCTGGGGAACAGCCTGTACATAACAGGCTAACCTGTGGCCATTATGTGGATAGCACTACAATTGAGAGCTATGCAGAGACAGAGGTTTGTCAGACTGAAACCCATGCAGAAGTAGCATGTGCAGACAAACCCTGTTAAACTAGCAGTATTCCGAGCATATACCAGCAATAGTCACATTCTGCCCATAAGTCTTGAACTTTACCCACCATTTAGTTGTGTTGTCTCCACAAGTCTTGCTGTAAGAGGTAGTAGCTCACACAACTCCAGGATGTCTTCCTCAAAAGTAAGGGAAAGGGCCAACGTCCACAGGGAGTACTCATTTATAGGAGTGTGTTGCCATGACATTGGCTATTGGAAGAACTACACAGCTGCTCTGCATGCAGTTAGCAAGTGGGGAACCCCAATAGGGGCACAGGCCATCACCTGGTCATGGGCATCACCTACAAAAGCCATGCTGCACCTATTCAAACCAGCTCTATTCCTGTAGTGCACAGAGAGAGAGAGAGAGAGAGAGAGAGAGAAATAAATGAAACATAAAGTGGAAAAGAGAAGAAAGAAAAAAGTTAAGTGGATCATGTAAGCAAGTAATTGAATGTAGTACTTAGTTTGTAATAACGGTAAATATGATTTGGAGGAATATATTTCCCAACAAGACATGCTGTACTAATGTCCTGCTAAACACCTGCTATGGCCATAGCATATGGCCCTCTCTACAGTGGGAGATATCACAGACATACATATCAGCTTTACAGATCTTCACAGAATGTCCACATTTTACCATCAAGTATTTTTGTCTGTTCCTCCTGAGATCTGTACTTTTCTGGCAAATAGCTGAGGATTGAAGTCATCAGGTAATGACAAACACTTGAGTTTAACACTTCACATCCTTAAGAATATTCACTGTAATGCTAAATTAATCATTCTATGAACTTTCTATGTTTGTAACAGGAATATTTAAAGTCTGTTCCTATTTATCCCCCCATTATTTTAGGCATTGTCCAGATGTGGTGCTCTGAGAGGTTTTGAGTTGGGATCACAGCTAAGGAGCCTGACTCACCCTGGGAAAGGACAGTTCATATATGACAACCACAGGGGTGTCTGTCAAACAGTTGTGACTGTGCCACTTCTAGGCCAGTTAATGGCATGTTCTCCATATCCATGTTAAATGTGATATGAGTATGACACATGTTTGCCTAGTAAAGCTAAGAGACCTATAGAGGGCATGTGCACAGTAAAGTACTGTTGCAGACATCTGTGTTGAACTGCATGTGATATATTGAATTAATAACATTTAACTGTACAACGTTCTGCTGCACAATAAGCACATTTATGACTGATATATGTAGTTACATACACATATACCTGTGTTATTTCAGCCAAACCATTGGCAGATCTGTGAGCAATGACATTGTAACATAATAGCCTACTTATTACTGTTGGACATATTCCAGGTTATCACAGTGATGTCAAACCCTACTGTGCAACCAACATACTAATTCATGGTGCAGCTATATTAATACAGTATCAATACTGATGTCCTGTTTGACACCCATTTATGTGTGTCATTGTCCATACATATTGCTGTAACAGGTAGAGAAGTATGATTGAACAGCAAGACTATAACTACAGTTTTGCCATACTAATATATAATCAAAATGCATACCAGGTATCACCTGAGCACATTTATGTATGCTTATGTTCAGCTGGAAGGCACAAAACTAAATCACTTGGGCTTCAAGTATTCAGGTACATAGGTTGTGCATGTTGTACATGTGTGTAATAGTGTCAGTTCATACAACAGACAGAAATGCGTACAGCTACTGGTTGTTGCAGTACCCTGACACTGATATGGGTACTAGAGTAGGCATGATATTGAGCTATTAATCAGTGAAATGTCCACCTGTGTTATGACCATCTGTCCATGCCTACAGCTATATCCATACCTATATACAGTGGATATCACAAGTGTACACACCCGTTAGAATGCCATGTATGTGTGCTGTATGACAATCAGACCACAGAAGATAATTTCATAATGTTTGTCATCTTTATGTGACCCCTAACCTGTACAATTCCATTGAAATACAATCAAAGGTGTTTCTAGAAAGGTGATGAACTATTGCCAAGTGAAGATGTGCCATGATGTTAGAGTCCAGACAAAAACGGTTGATTGCTGTAACCATCTCAAGAGGTGCATACATAACATATCAGTTTAAGGGTATGCGCACTCATTCAACTGGCTTATTGTACTGTGTATTACTTCCATATGTTTTCACAGACCTGATTGCTATGTTTTCAATTGAATGTTACAGGCTATAGGTCACACCACAGGTGGGAATTGTTATGAAATGAGTTATTGTGGTTTCATGTTCCAATTGCACATATACCAGGCAGTGTATCATGGGTGTGTACCCTTTATATCCACTGTAGCTATATGGACACAGAAGTACCTGACCTGTATAACCAACCTCCACCAAGGTAGAGTAAACCCCTTTGGTGGACAGCAGCAACACACAAACCACATAATAGGTTGCTACATTGGCTGTACAGGGACACATAGGTGCAGGCAACAAATTTGAAGAAAGTCCAACTATATCTGAGCAAGCATATAAGTTCACAGGTGACTTCCTGTAAGGCTGACTATGGCAATAAATCGGACATATCCACACCACCAAGGACAATTGGAACCATGTCTCCACATATGTTGTAAGTCTCAGATGAAACAACATGATTCACCCTGTACTGGGGGTAAAGAACACCTCATACACACATGCCATGGATATAGGCAACCTGCATCACGCAGGTTAGGTGGGAACATCACCACCCTGTCTAGCCCAGTTGTACAGCGAGATATGCACATCAACCACACTCCTCCCCTAAGCAATGGTGAGCATGTGCATATTGCCTTCTGATAGCAACAACAGCATATCTCCATGGGGCATAATAACATCAGTGTCTGCTTCCTACATGAACTCAGGTATGTGCTCAGAGCTCCATCACACACCACAGTCAAACACAGATCTGCCACCATCCACACACCATCCACATGGAAGATCCCCACTGTCAACCATCTACACAGAAATGAATGCAGGATAGAGGATTATTTATTTTATTATTTATTTTATTTTATATTTGTTGACCGGGCTAGACCAACTGGATATATGTCCATTTTCAGTAGAGGCCCGGGAAGAAAAGCTCCACTAAAGATAATAGCAACATCAGATACAGTACATTTTTAAGACTAGAATACAAGTTATTTGCATAGTAGCTTAGTAATCAAAAATTTTACAAGACAATATAGCAACATCAGATACAGTACATTTTTTAGACTAGATTGCAAGTTATTTACATAGTAGCTTAGTGATCAAAAAATGTATAACACAATAATGACACATATTTATATGGTAGAGACAAGTACTTAGAGTAGAGAGCTTGCTAAACATGAACAAGCTCTGTAGTAGCTTCTAAGAAAGGGTAGGTTAGTACTAACATTAGTTAGCTGACAGCTAATGCACTCTGGGGTTAATAGAAAGGAATGAGAAAGCATAGCAGTAGTGAGATAAGTATAGATTAAGTATGAAGGAAGGAGATGATTAATCTGGGTTGGTGCATGGACATAGCCAGTGATTTTTTTAAGGTATTCTTTGAGTTGCTTTTTGAAAATTAGTGTAGAGGAAAGAGATGAGAGTTCCCTGGGAAGCAGGTTCCAAGTTTTACACACAGTGTTGGAGAACAGAGAGTCCCCAGCCTTATTGTTAGATTTATGTATGGATACTAGTATTTTATTTGCTGGGCTCAGATGCCCCCAGATGGTTGGACAAATGGTAAGGTAGGGTCATGCATGATGCATTACTGGTATACAGTGGATATACATTGTGTACAAACCCCTCTTAAGATGCAAGGTATTCCTGTTACATACTAATTAGGACCACAGTATGACAGTTCACACCTCTTCAAGCCTTTAATATGACCCATAACAGGTACAGTTCACTTGTAAAACCAAGCAACTGGACTCATGTATTGCACCTACAAGGCTGGCCACCTGTGAGGGCAGCAGACATCCTAGCAGCATGATATTTCAGTCAGGTATGATACCTCATGCTGCCATATATGTCAGTACACTCACTGTGGCCTATTTGGCTATAATATCACATACATGGGCATTGTTAAGGCACACAGACCACTTCCGACCACGTATAGGTTTCAAGCATATGGATATTCCAGACACATCTGTACAGATGACCGTACAGTGGTTTAACTTGCTGAATGTGAGGCAGATGCTATTACCACACTATATAAAGTAATGGCAGCAGGAGGTGGTCACCAGCCATGTATGGTATACACTTCAAAATGGTATAAGCCACAAGATATGATCCTCACACACACACAAACAGTTGCCAGCATTAGAATTAGGTCTTCTGCCTATCTAGGTATTCCTAATATAGTTCTATGCAGTTATGAGATGTGCCACAGATGTTATTCATATCCACCTCCTCCAAGGGTACTTCTAAGGTGGATGACTTCAACAGGTCTACTAAACTGGAGTGAAGGGAAGTGGGAAGGGTTGTGCACAGGTCAAAAATGGTATGAGCGAGACAGTACATGATTCACACACACATGCATACTTACCAGCATTAGGATTAGAACTCCTGCCTTTCTAGGTATTTCTACTAGGAGTGCTACACAGTTAAGAGACATGCCACAGAGCTTGCACATTTTCACCTTTTCCAAAGATACCTCTAAGGTGGAAGACATCAACAGGTCTACTAATTTGGAATGAAGGTAAGTGTAAAGAGTAGTACACAGGTCAAAAATGGTATGAGCCAGGCAGTACATGATTCACGCACACATACATACACTTGCCAGTATTGGGAGTAGAACTCTTGCTTATCTAGATATTCTGATCATACTGCTACACAGTTATGAAATGCACCACAGAGTTTATCCAGTTCCATCTCTTCCAAAGGTACTTCTAAGGTGGATGACATCAACAGGTCTACTAAATTGGAGTGAAGGTAAGTATAAAGGGTAGTACACGTCAAAAATGGTATGAGCCAGACAACACATGATTCACACACACATACATACACACACTTGGCAGCATTGGGATTTGAATTCATGCCTAACTAGGTATTCCTCCTATAGTACTACACAGTTATCAGACGTGCCGCAGAGCTTATAAATGTCCACCTATTTCAAATGTACTTCTAAGGTGGATGACATCAACAGGTCTACTAAATTGGAGTGAATGGGAGTTTAAAGGGTAGTACACAGACAAAAATGGTATGAGCCAGATAGTACATGGTTCACACAAACATTTTCACACACACACACACACACACACACACACACACACACACACACACACACACTTGCCAGTATTGGGATTAGAACTCCTGCATATCTAGGTATGTCTAATACAGTGTTACGCAGTTACCGCATGTACTACAGAGCTTATTGAACTTGCACATGGCCAAAGCTCCTGATAACTACACAGCTGTGGTAAAGTATTACAGGTGGCAGACAGTCTGCCTTCTGTTTCACCTGTACATCATGCTAGTTCTTTCTGTCTTGCACTTCAACTAGCATTATGGCTTGGCAGTTCACCAAGTTATTGTATCAAAAAGTGTGGCACACCTGGGAGTTGTTTGCAGTACTTGTTCATCACATATGTAGCCCCAGTACTTACTAGTTATTGCCACCCCTCCTGGCATGTTTGAAGCGTGGTTATCTGGGCTTTCAACCATTAACCTGATGCACTTGTCCATTCTGGGGCACTGTTGCAACTGCCTCATGTACACATACAACCCTCCCCCCTCTAAACCCCAAACACTCAGACCTGGGAGGGTTACCCATATATCACCCAATGTGGACATATGCTTTCTCTAGCAAAGACTGGACTAGCAGGTCAAGAGGATAAGATCAACAGCTGTACCACACCATGTGAAACATGTAGCTCACCGAGACACCCACTTTGACAGCCATGACATACAGTGAAAAGCCACACACCCTTCTTCCCAGAGGCACTCAATGGACATTTACCCAAACAGCACAGACCAGCAAGGCAGACATCCACTCAGACACCACAACATGGTACATGCCAAGGGACACATTTATCCTACACAGTATGCACCCAACCTATGGCTAACTCAATACTGAGGCACACACATCCCACTCACTAAGTTGAATATGGAGCAGGTAACAGCCAAATATCTATCACATGCCAGCATCTAACACATGACACAACCAGTCATGTCACTCCACAACAACTACGAGTATCACTCCATATCCATGTGTGTGTGAATAACTTGGCATACACCTCCCTAGACTACATGACAGGAGACATGGTTGAACTCTCTGATTATGCAGTCCAGGCAGGTGTGACAGTAGCCCGGAGCAGTGTACAACTGTCACCCAGAATGATGTTGCGGTACTATCAACAGATGATTCAATGCAACATTGTCTTACATGTTATGTGTCATTCTCAGGGGATCCAGAATCTCTCTGCTTAGGATGACATGATTGACAGAGCCCAATAACTTGCCAAGGATGTCCTACATCTGTCACTGCTGGGTTGCCATGTACTGGCTAAGTGTCTTGCCACCCCTATGGTGCTTTATTAGGCAGTGTTCCTAATGTCATTACCACAATAAAAGCTACACATGTATGCACTCTGAGGGTCATGCTGCTCAACAGTGGACATCTAATTGTCAGGATGCAGTCACTCATAGCAGTTGTTGGAGTGGAGAACACATATCTGTTGTAATGGAGAAGTGGTGCACAGCAGCAGACAGCAGACCTGCAGTATCAGGCTATGACGCATTTCATAGCTGTCAGCCCCCATACATGGACCACACCACACCTCCACAGGTGTTGTCATCTCCATATTCATTATGGAGAGGAACACCTCCAGACTAGTATCCCACCATAATGTATTGGAGATACTTCTGGTACAACTGCCTTGGGGTAATTGTGCAATCCAGACCATAGCCTGCTATGGGTCCACATCTATGACCCTAGACTGTCAATGCACATTCCTCAACACCCTGCCATATATGATGGTCCAAGGCAACACTGGTATAGTAAGAGTCTTCAACTACCCCTCCATCACCTGTGGAATGTAGAAAAGTGTCAGTACAGTGACCCAACACTTCTGGGATTAATCGTTTCCATTGCCCTAGACCAGCTCATACTGACCCCTGATAGAGGATGCAACAACCTTGACCTGTGTCGACCACTTAAATATAGGACTGTTGCTCATCCACAGATGTCAATCCCTGCATGATGAGATTCACACAGGCTGTAATCAACATGGAACTCAACATGTCAGCCACACACCCCCACAAAGATAACCACCTGGCAAAACCTCTCCAAAGCTTACTTTGCAGCCATGAAAACAGGGGTGGAAGTCTTTACTGCATGCATGGCAATGTGAAGTAGCTGCATGACTGTGGAAACATACACATAGGCACTGTACAAACGAGTACCTGAATGCATGGTACTAGCCAGAGCCAACAGAACCCAGATACTGTCTTCCAAACACTGGTAGACAATGTGATGGTCCCCTGCCATTACTAAAGTGTACATCAGAAAGAGAACACTGTTGCAGGGAAAGGTGGCACCCCATGACTGTTGAACTCCCTTATTAGCCTCAAACACAACTTTGGATCCCTCATGGAAACCCTGACAGGCATCTATGACAGCAGAGATGCAGAAGACACGACGACAGTCACAACAGCCTTTGATAGTTATATCAACAACCTCCACAGCATTAAACACAGGTGCTGTGAGTTACTGCACAATGCTAATACCTATCCTGAGACAACAGATATTGGCCACAGTCTTGGCTACACATTCAGTGCCAGCTTTAGCCCTCTGTATCCGCACAAATGAAGTGCTGAGTGAATGTGTTCTCACATGCTGTATCCCATTTCTATTCTAGGCATCTGTGTGTCACCAGGTTGTGGCCCTGCAGCAAGGCCATGGGGTATGGCAGTGTGGTAACACATCCACCATGTCATAGGCAGGGTGCAGTATGTGCATGATAATCCCCGGTCTATAACACAGTGATTGCATATGCCTCACAGATTATAGGGATGAAAGTTGTACATAGACATATGTTGATTTACAACATCTGTTGTAGAATGGAGAATTGTATATGTTCTGATTTGGACACACCTCTGATTGCTAATAACCGCAGCCAGAGGGGATAAGGGGATATTCATTAACCAAACACACTGGGATTGCTATTCACACACACACACACACACACACACACACACACACACACACACACACACACACACACACACACACACACACACACACACACTTGCCAGTACTGAGTTTCAACCCCCTACCTAGCTATGTATTGTTACTTTAGTGCTATGCATTTATCACATGCACCATGGAGCTTACTGGATAGATGTTGTCCCAAGGTACTTCAAAGGTGAGAAACATCACCAGCCATTATAAATATTAGCATTGGGTGATGTAGTGGGTGAGAGATTCCACAAAATATTTTACCCTACACACACATACATTTGCCAGGAGTGAGGTTCAAACCTCTATCTAACTATCATTTCGGACCATTACGTTACACATTTGTCACATGCACCACTGACCTTATATGGCTTAGGGTTGCCAACAGGTACTTCTAAGGTGAATGCTATCTGCAGGACTGCTAAAGTCAGGCACTGAGATGTGCACTGTGTGTAAATGGAGCCAAATTATTTGGGGTACAGACATATATATGCAGACAAACATGCACACAGAAACACTTGCCAGGAATGAGATTCAAACCCGTTTATGCAGTTATGGCTATTACAGTGTTCTGCATTTATTTCATGCACCGTTTAGCTGACATGCTGGAGAGCTATGCAAAGATATATTTGAAGGGGGGTGACATCCACAGCAGTGCTAAAGGAGGTGTAAGGGAAGTGTTGTAAGTGCAAATGACAACAAAATCAGGTCTCTACAAGGATACACAGTCTGTCACCAAAACACTCACATTTACACAGTTGCCAGGATCAGAACTCCTATTTAACTAGCTTGCTACACTATAGCATTATGCAGTTATCACAAGTAACACAGAGCTTATATGTTAGAAAGTTGTCCAAAGGTGTCTTCGAAGGTGAGTGACATCAGCAGCAGTGCTAAAGGAGGGCAAAGGGAAGTGTTGTAAATGTGAATGACCACAAAATCAGGTCTCTGCAAGGATACACACACTCTCTCATACAAACACTCACATTTACACAGTTTCCAGGAATTGGAACTCCAATCTAACTAGTCTACTATACTAAAGTATTACTCAGTTATTGTGAGTGCTATAGAGCTCATGTGTTGGAAGACTGTCCAAAGGTATCTTTGAAGATGAGTAACATCAGCAGCAGTGCTGAAAGAGGGGTAAGGGAAGTTTAGTGAGTGTGAATGGCCTCAACCACATTCATCTAGAAATACACACACACACTCATACACAACTTTACATTTGACAGGACTGAGATTGCAACTGATACATGGATACCTATCTATACTGTAGTGTTAAACTGTTATCACAAGCACCACGACACTATAGGGCTGAGGGCTAACCAAAGGTATTTCTACAGTGAATGACATCAGCACATCATGTGATATAGGCCAATGGGATGTTTAGTGGGTGGGACAGGCCTCATAATGGGATTCTCTCTGTTGCTGTCTGTCTTTTTCTTCCCCACATCTCTGTGTGTGTATGTTTGACATATTATATTATTTTGGCCTTAGATATGTGTTTGTATTCCTATCCAATGTGTGTGTGTGTGTGTGTGTGTGTGTGTGTGTGTGTGTGTGTGTGTGTGTGTGTGTGTGTGTGTGTGTGTGTGTGTGAAGTATAAATAGTGCACAATTTGATGTGTGTACACAGACATCTGTGAATAACTGATATTCGTAGTCCACTGTGTTGTGAGACATGGGCTTCATTTCTCTAAGTGTAGGAGCATACCCAGTATGACCTTCTATATTGAGTATGTGCATCCATTCCAGGGAGGGTTGGACTCAAGTTCAGGGTTTTGTGTACTACAGCTATGCCTGGCAAACTGTTTCTGCAAGATATCTGTAGATAGGTTGCCAATATGGAGACACAATGGACTTAACATATGGGGATACTGTAACTATTGCTGTCCGTGCTGCTTGTGTAACATGTTTGGTTGTAGCATAGATTTTCTGACATATGTACTGATTTATACTGTGATGTGTCAGGTCATCAACTACTGACAGCTATCAGTCTTTGCTCACAGTTCTTTACCAGGAAATACAAGATGAATGAAGCTGAGATCAATATTCTGAGTATATAGACTACACATTCTGGCACACAGCTGCCATTGTGGAGGGGTAGCTACATAAAATATCCTCCTGGTTCTGAGTAAATGGTCCAGTACCTTGATAGTATGCTGGCTGGGGATCCACTCCTTATGCTTTTCTCAACTTCATGGAATGGCCATATCCTGCTGGGGCCATAACTCTCAGATGTACAAATACACCCAGGTTATCCTGAGGCAAGACACATATATCTGGTCAGTTTACCTTCACATTGTGGTTTACAAGTGGTTTTGTGGCTATTCATTCATGAATTTCCAGTCGGGAGTAGTATGGGCAGACATTAGAGTTTCAAACCTCACACACTCCATGACATCCATGCTTCTACACCTCCCCCTCTGTTATTCTCTCCTCCACCTAACATTATGTAAGCAATATTTCAGAGGTACTCCTATAGTTGGGCCTTTATCCCAGTAGTATTTATGGCCTGATCCACAGTCCTTGCAGTAGGACATGGGGAGGCATGAAACTGGCATTTGTCAACATGGCCTTGCATTTGTTTTCTGTTTACTGTGTTAGGTTGTTAGTAGGAACCCCTGACATTCTGTACATTGGCACTATGGGTGAGGCATATGCATTTGCTAGAGAACTGTAGCCAATTTGAAAATGCTGCACTCCATCTGTTACGGCATTTCTACATGGGATTGTGTGTGTGTGTGTGGGGGGGTGCACACCTGCAAACTTTAACATTTGAAATGACTGTACTGGTATTTTGGTTACTATGTTGGCTTCCATTTCATATTGTATTGTGATCTATCATGCAGACAGGAGGCATATCAGTAGAGTACACATGTTAGATCTTAATGGCATATATTTTCAGTATCAGACTTCTTACCCTTCAGAACTAGAATGCAACTGCCAGACCTGTTGTAGCATGTAGTGTGTAGGTCTGGTGGGGGGCTGTTCACCATTGCCATCATTTGGGGAACTTAGCCCGGCCCTTCTTCCTGGTCATCTACACCTGTCCTGTTTGGGTGAGGCAGGTGGTGGGTTTGTGACCCTCACTGACATCCACATATGTGACCTATTGAGACCCACAGTTCTTTGGGCCATCATATGTACTGTAGGGGGGGTTGGCACTTTGTGTAGTACTGCCTAGTATGTTGGCACCAGTAATTGTTATGAATTTCCTGCTGTCCCATATAGCTGTCTGCTGCTATCCCATTCAGCCACCCAATTCCCTTGTATGCTTGCATCCATATCATGCATACAAGTATGAGAACATACTACTTCATTCGGTAACTGATAGGAAGGGTGACTTACCTTGTTGCTGGGTCAGTATTGAGGACAGTGCTGGAGGGCAGACTAATGTTGAATGCACATAGTACACACCCTACACATGGTAAAGCTCAGGTAGTGTCATGTTTGGCATCCCTTTTACTGTATGCGAGAGTCAGAGAGAGGTATCCATCCCTGGGTCCATACAGTGTCAGTCCCTCTGTGCCTGTGCTGGCCTTGGCAATAGTGGAGGGCTTTGTAGCCCTACCCCATGCTATTCCTGCTGCAGCTGTTTCCGCAGGATCATATTGTGTAGCATGGCACATACTATGAGCATTTGCGTACATGTAGCTGGAGAGTACTGCAAGGCTCCACCAGATATGTCAAGGCAGCAGAACCGTGACTTGAGCATCCCAAACACATGCTCTACAATGATCCTGGTTTGTGCATGTGCCTCATTATGGTGTTCTTGCACACTGGGATATAAACAAAAAAAAAAGATGAAATGGCAGCACTGTTTACATATCAGCACTGGGTATGTGTGGCACTCCCCGGGGCTTAAATAGGGAGGAACAGGGAAGGGGAAACAGCAGTAGGAAGGTAATCAAGGAGAACTAGCATAGCTGGCAGGTAGAATGTATCTGAATCAGCCAATTACACAAGCAACAGCCCAGCACATTAATATAAACTATGCAAACACCCTAACTGGCAAACCTAACTAAAAATGGTAGAGGCTGCTGCTGCTTTACTCCATCAATATGTGCTAGAGACAGAGGGTGGTGAGGAGGAGAATGTTGACAACTGACCCACAGTGAGGAGGAGGAGAAGAGTGTACAGACCCAGGGTAACCTATCAGGGCTTACATGAACTGGAGATAGTAGAGTGCTATAGGGTGGACAAGGACATTCTACAGCAAATCGTTGACCTGTGCCGGCCATGCTTCACATGCAGAACTAATAGAGGGGAACTCATCCCAGTGGATACCAAGGTATATCTAGGCTTAAGAATACACAAATGTGTTTCTAGAAAGGTGATGAACTATTGCCAAGTGAAGATGTGCCATGATGTTAGAGTCCAGACCAAAACGGTTGATTGCTGTAACCATCTCAAGAGGTGCATACATAACATATCAGTTTAAGGGTGTGCACACTCATTCAACTGGCTTATTGTACTGAGTATTACTTCCATATGTTTTCACAGACCTGATTGCTATGTTTTCAATTGAATGTTACAGGCTATAGGTCACACCACAGGTGGGAATTGTTATGAAATGAGTTATTGTGGTTTCATGTTCCAATTGCACATATACCAGGCAGTGTATCATGTGTGTGTACCCTTTATATCCACTGTAGCTATATGGACACAGAAGTACCTGACCTGTATAACCAACCTCCACCAAGGTAGAGTAAACCCCTTTGGTGGACAGCAGCAACAAACAAACCACATACTTGGGTTGCTACATTGGCTGTATAGGGACATGTACAGATGACTGTACACTGGTTTAACTTGCTGAATGTGAGGCAGATGCTATTACCACACTATATAAAGTAATGGCAGCAGGAGGTGGTCACCAGCCGTGCATGGTATACACTTCAAAATGGTATAAGCCACACAAGATATGATCCTCACACACACACAAACAGTTGCCAGCATTAGAATTAGGTCTCCTGCCTATCTAGGTATGCCTAATATAGTTCTATGCAGTTATGAGATGTGCCACAGATGTTATTCATATCCACCTCTTCCAAGGGTACTTCTAAGGTGGATGACTTCAACAGGTCTACTAAATTAGAGTGAAGGGAAGTGGGAAGGGTAGTACACAGGTCAAAAATGGAATGAGCGAGACAGTACATGATTCACATACACATGCATACTTGCCAGCATTAGGATTAGAACTCCTGCCTGTCTAGGTAATTCTATTAGGAGTGCTTCACAGTTAAGAGACATGCCACAGAGCTTGCACATTTTCACCTTTTCCAAAGGTACCTCTAAGGTGGAAGACATCAACAGGTCTACTAATTTGGAGTGAAGGTTAGTGTAAAGAGTAGTACACAGGTCAAAAATGGTATGAGCCAGGCAGTACATGATTCACGCACACATACATACACTTGCCAGTATTGGGAGTAGAACTCCTGCTTATCTAGATATGCTGATCATACTGCTACACAGTTATGAAATGCACCACAGAGCTTATACAGTTCCATCTCTTCCAAAGGTACTTTGGAATGACATCAACAGGTCTACTAAATTGGAGTGAAGGTAAGTATAAAGGGTAGTACACAGGTCAAAAATGGTATGAGCCAGACAACACATGATTCACACAAACATACATGCACACACTTGGCAGCATTGGGATTTGAATTCATGCCTAATTAGGTATTCCTCCTATAGTACTACACAGTTATCAGATGTGCCACAGAGCTTATACATGTCCACCTATTTCAAATTTACTTCTAAGGTTGATGACATCAACAGGTCTACTAAATTGGAGTGAATGGAAGTTTAAAGGGTAGTACACAGGCAAAAATGGTATGAGCCAGATAGTACATGGTTCACACAAACATTTTCATACACACACACACACACACACACACACACACACACACACACACACACACACACACACACACACACACACTTGCCAGTATTGGGATTAGAACTCCTGCATATCTAGGTATGTCTAATACAGTGCTACGTATTTACCACATGTACTACAGAGCTTATTGAACTTGCACATGGCCAAAGCTCCTGATAACTGCACAGCTGTGGTAAAGTATTACAGGTGGCAGACAGTCTGCCTTCTGTTTCACCTGTACATCATGCTAGGTCTTTCTGTCTTGCACTTCAGCTAGCATTATGGCTTGGCAGTTCACCAGGTTATTGTATCAAAAAGTGTGGCACACCTGGGAGTTGTCAGCAGTACTTGTTCATCACATATGTAGCCCCAGTACTTACTAGTTATTGCCACCCCTCCTGGCATGTTTGAAGCGTGGTTATCTGGGCTTTCAACCATTAACCTGGTGCACTTGTCCATTCTGGGGCACTGTTGCAACTGCCTCATGTACACAGACAACTCTCCATTCTAAACTTCAAACACTCAGACCTGGGAGGGTTACCCATATATCACCCAATGTGGACATATGCTTTCTCTAGCAAAGACTGGACTAGCAGGTCAAGAGGATAAAATCAACACCTGTACCACACCATGTGGAAAATGTAGTTCACCAAGACACCCACTTTGACAGCTATGACATACAGTGAAAAGCCACACAGCCACCTTCCCAGAGGCACTCAATGGACATTTACCCAAACAGCACAGACCAGCAAGGCAGACATCCACTCAGACACCACAACATGGCACATGCCAAGGGACACATTTATCCTACACAGTGTGCACCCAACCTATGCTCCTAAGGCTAGCCACCTTGGAAAATACAGTGATCATGGCTAACTCAATACTGAGGCACACACATCCCACTCACTAAGTTGAATATGGAGCAGGTAACAGCCAAATATCTATCACATGCCAGCATCTAACACATGACACAACCAGTCATGTCACTCCACAACTACGAGTATCACTCCGTATCCATGTGTGTGTGAATAACTTGGCATACACCTCCCTGGTCTGCATGACAGGAGACATGGTTGAACTCTCTGATTATGCGGTCCAGGCAGGTGTGACAGTAGCCCTGGGCAGTGTACAACTGTCACCCAGAATGATGTTGTGGTACTATCAACAGATGATTGAATGCAACATTGGCTTACATGTTATGTGTCATTCTCAGGGGATCCAGAATCTCTCTGCTTAGGATGACAAGATTGACAGAGCCCAATGACTTGCCATGGATGTCCTACATCTGTCACCGCTGGGTTGCCAGGTACTGGCTAAGTGTCTTGCCACCCCTATGGTGCTTTATTAGGCAGTGTTCCTAATGTTATTACCACAATAAAAGCTACACATGTATGCACTCTGAGGGTCATGCTGCTCAACAGTGGACATCTAATTGTCAGGATGCAGTCACTCATAGCAGTTGTTGGAGTGGAGGACACATATCTGCTGTAATGGAGAAGTGGTTCACAGCAGCAGACAGCAGACCTGCAGTATCAGGCTATGATGCATTCCATAGCTGTCAGCCCCCAAACATGGACCACACCATAGGTTCATAGGTTGGTACTAGGCTATCAGCCCTAGGGCCTATACAAGCCTAGCCATAACAATTCCCTGGCTATTTCTTCCCACACTATTTACTTCCCTGGACCCCTGTCTAGCAGGGTGACTGACGTGATCCCCGGGGTGAATTTCCTTTCTCCCATCCATTCGTCAAGGTTCCTTTTGAAGAGGACCAAAGAGGCACTCTGCTTGACATGTATACACAATCTATTCCAGAGTCTGGGGAGTCTCTGGGTCAGGAACCTATCCCTCCAGCATGTTTTGTTTATTGTGATGACAAGGTTTAGATCCCTGGAATGTGTGGCTCTGAGGGATTGGGATTTCTTTAAGTGTAGCATGTCCAGCAGCTCTGGGTTTGACATGGCCTTGTATGTTAAGCAAAGATCGCCTCGGAGTAGACGATATGCGACAGAGTATAGCTGGAGTTTTTTAAGGCGGTCAGCGTAGGGCATCTGCTTTAGGCCTGTGATTCTTTTAGTGAGGTATTTCTGTGGCCTTTCCAGTTGTTGCAGATGTCTTGAGAGGTACATACCAAACGGGGCATTGTATTCTATAATGGGTCTAATGAGGGATGAGTACAGTGGGACAATGACCTCCTTTTTTCTGGATGAAAAGCCCTTAGTGATGAGGTGTGCCACATAGAAGGATTTCCTGACTGTTGTGGTGATGTGGTTATCAAAGGTGAGACCACAGTCCACCTGTGTCCCTAAGTCTCTTATCAAACTTTCAGTGTTTAGTGTACTGCCACCTATATGGTAATTCACGGATACATGTTTTTTCCCAAAGGGGATAACTATACATTTCTTGGCATTGAGCTTGAGCCCATGGCTCTGGCACCAAGCATCTGTTTCTGTAAGGCCCTTTTGTAGAGTATCCACATCATTTGGGGATTCAATAATGGCTCTCAGTTTGCAGTCATCTGCAAACTTTGTTACCCAGAGTCCCATAGTGTCGGCCTGTACTTCAGAGAAGTAGATACAAAACAAGAGCGGTCCCAGGACTGAACCCTGAGGTACTCCACTTGTCACTTGTCTGGAGCTGAATTTGGAGTCGGCTACTTTTACAGTGTGGGTTCTATCAGTAAGCCAGTTAGCAACCCATTGGGTGATGTAGGGATTAATGCTCAGCTTAGAAAGTTTATATATGATTCCAGAGTGAGGGATGGTGTCAAAGGCCTTGGCAAGGTCTAGATAGGCTGTGTGGACCACCTTACCCTTGTCCATGGCTCTGGAGACTGATTCGAAGAAGTCAATCAAGTTCAGGAGAAAAGATCGGCCCTTCACGAACCCAAAATGGGTGGGGTCCAGTGTTTGAAGGTTGCCAATGTCTTTGTTTACAAGTTCCATGATAATACGCTCCATGACCTTGCAGATAAGGCTTGTCAGACTGATAGGACGGTAGTTTCCGGGATTCAAGGTGGATCCTCCCTTGTGGAGTGGGATAACTGTAGCTGTGCACCACTCAGTGGGCACAAAACCTAAGGTGAGGCTATGATTAAACATGACACTTAGGTGAGGTGCCAGTTCATATTGTAGTTCATGTAGTACACAGCCCGGGATGTCATCTGGTCCCATGGATGCTGTATTCTTAGCTTTGGAGAGTGCGTTTTTCACCTGTGTGGCCTCTATTACCGGAATTTGGCAATCTTCCGGTATTGAGATGGGCCATTTAGGGGGTGAGAGGGGGGTGAAGTTGGCACTGAATCGATCTGCCAGGATATTGGCAATATCCTTAGGATCAGTATATTTAATGCCATTCTGTTTTAGTTCAGAGCAGATCTGAGCATTGCCATTTAAGATTCTTGACATAGTTATAGAATGCCTTGTTGTTGTCTTTGGAATCTTTGGCAATTTTATTTTCGTAACTAGCTTTGGAGGATTTTATGAGGGATCTCAGTTTCTTACTGAGGCTGGTAAGGAAGTTTTTTGCATCCTGCGATTTTCCTCTTTTCTGCGACAGTTTCTTCCTTTTGTTGTAAAGTTTGTTTATAGCAGGGGACCACCAGATTGGCTTCTTTTTTTTGGATGAGAGCATCTTGGTTCTATTTGGGATGGCACGATTTATACATGAATGGATGTGCTCGTACAGTGCCTTAGTGTAGGATTCAGCAGTTGAACTTTCAGCTCCCATCTGCATGGGTGTCATGAAGTTTGTCACTTCTGACCTCCACAGGTGTTGTCATCTCCATATTCATTATGGAGAGGAACACCTCCAGACTAGTATCCCATCATAATGTATTGGAGATACTTCTGGTACAACTGCCTTGGGGTAATTGTGCAATCCAGACCATAGCCTGCTATGGGTCCACATCTATGACCCTAGACTGTCAATGCACATTCCTCAACACCCTGCCATCTATGATGGTCCAAGGCAACACTGGTATAGTAAGAGTCTTCAACTACCCCTCCATCACCTGTGGAATGTAGAAAAGTGTCAGTACAGTGACCCAACACTTCTGGGATTCATCGTTCCCATTGCCCTAGACCAGCTCATACTGACCCCTGGTAGAGGATGCAACAACCTTGACCTGTGTTGACCACTTAAATATAGGACTGTTGCTCATCCACAGATGTCAATCCCTGCATGGTGAGATTCACACAGGCGGTAATCAACATGGAACTCAACATGTCAGCCACACCCCACACACCCCCGCCACAAAGATAACCACCTGGCAAAACCTCTCCAAAGCTGACTTTGCAGCCATGAAAACAGGGGTGGAAGTCTTTACTGCATGCATGGCAATGTGAAGTAGCTGCATGACTGTGGAAACATACACATAGGCACTGTACAAACAGGTACCTGAATGCATGGTACTAGCCAGAGCCAACAGAACCCAGATACTGTCTTCCAAACACTGGGAGACAATGTGATGGTCCCCTGCCATTACTAAAGTGTACATCAGAAGGAGGACACTGTTGCAGGGAAAGGTGGTGCTCCATGACTGTTGAACTCCCTTATTAGCCTCAAACACAATTTTGGATCCCTCATGGAATCCCTGACAGGCATCTATGGCAGCAGAGATGCAGAAGACATGGCGACAGTCACAACAGCCTTTAAAAGTTATATCAACAACCTCCACAGCATTAAACACAGGTGCTGTGAGTTACTGCACAATGCTAATACCTATCCTGAGACAACAGATATTGGCCACAGTCTTGGAAACACATTCAGTGCCAGCTTTAGCCCTCTGTATCCACACAAGTGAAGTGCTGAGTGAATGTGTTCTCACATGCTGTATCCCATTTCTATTCTAGGCATCTGTGTGTCACCAGGTTGTGGCCCTGCAGCAAGGCCATGGGGTATGGCAGTGTGGTAACACATCCACCATGTCATAGGCAGGGTGCAGTATGTGCATGATAATCCCCGGTCTATAACACAGTGATTGCATATGCCTCACAGATTATAGGGATGAGGGTTGTACATAGGCATATGTTGATTTACAACATCTGTTGTAGAATGGAGAATTGTACATGTTCTGATTTGGACACACCTCTGATTGCTAATAACCACAGCCACAGGGGATATTCATCAACCAAACACACTGGGATTACTATTCACACACACACACACACACACACACACACACACACACACACACACACACACACACACACACACACACACACACACACACACACACACACACACACACACACACACACACACACACACACACACACACACACACACACACACACACACACACACATACACATATATATACACACACACACATTTGCTAGTACTGAAATCCATAGGTTCATTGCTTCATGCTTCATAGGTTTATAGTAAGTGAAAGGGCCTGAAGGGTCTACAAGGCTAGCCCAAGGGAATACCCTAGCATTAGGGCACATGTAAATAGTCTCCAGTGTGGCTCAGGAGTATAGTCACTGAAGTGATCCCCTGGGGTTGGTAATGTATTCCCCATCCACTCATCCAGATTTCTGTTGTGAGTGGCCAGTGATGTGCACTGCTTCCCATATATGTGATTTATATTCCATGACATGGACAGTGTCTGGGTTGTGCACATGTCCCACATGCATGTTCTTTGAAGTGTGGAAGTATGCTTGAGGTCTCTGGGTGATATTGGGTGGAGAGATTGGTATCTTCTGATGTAGCATTCCTGACCTCATTTGGTAAGAGCTGGCTATGTAACTGAGGTAGTGATTGCACCTACATTGACAGTATGATACGGATATTCAGTGGAGTTAGTGGCATCTGTCCATACAGGGCATGTGTGAAAAGGCATGGTATTCCCTTTGTGGGGTACATTTGCAGACTCTACAGTTGTTGTAGTTGTCCAGTGGGGAACATGGCAAAAGGGCCACTGTACACATTGATTGGGCTACTGAGGGGATGGAACAGGGTGCCATGTCCTTTTACTTGCTGGATAACACACATTCTGTCAGGAGTTGTAACACTTCAAAGTACTTTCTGATGTCAGTGACACTGTTGTGGTCAACAGGCATGTAGTCTGCTACAATCACACAGTGGGTACTATCTGTGAGGCAATATGCAGGGGAACTACCGATATAGTGATTGTTGCCTACCCAAGTGTGTTTGTGTATGATTCGTGGGTGGAGAGCGGTCAGAGAGTATTAGAAGGGTTGCTTATAGGGTTCACTAATCCATACTGTCATGTAGTCATTGCACATGGCACTAGACATTTAGGGCTGTGGATTTTCTACACCAACCTCTATGGTGTTTGACAACTGTTGGCCTTGTAATGTGGACATTAGGACATATACTGGGGCCTCAACATAATAATTTAGCAAAAGCCACCCCCTATGGATCTTATTATTACACAATCACACCTTGTTATTACACAATCACACTCACCTCCACACAGGATACTGACA
Source organism: Protopterus annectens (assembly GCF_019279795.1). NCBI lineage: Eukaryota > Metazoa > Chordata > Ceratodontiformes > Protopteridae > Protopterus > Protopterus annectens. The sequence goes on from NC_056729.1 coordinate 978,792,777, forward strand.
GACATTTAGGGCTGTGTATTGTCTACACCAACCTCTACGGTGTCTGACAACTGTTGGCCTTGTAATTAGTTAGGGCTGTGGATTGTCTACATCAACCTCTACAGTGTTTGACAATTGTTGCCCTTGTAATGTGAACATTAGGACATATACTGGGTCCTCAACATAATAATTTAGCAAAACCACCCCCCAGTGGATCTTGTTATTACACAATCACACCTTGTTATTACACAATCACACCCACCTCCACACAGGATACTGACAGACATTTAGGGCTGTGGATTGTCTACACCAACCTCTACGGTGTTTAACAACTGTTGGCCTTGTAATGTGGACATTAGGACATATACTGGTTCCTCAACATACTAATTTAGCAACCCCCATGGATCTTGTTATTACACAATCACACCCACCACCACACAGGATGTGTCCAGTGGAGAACATTGCAAAAGGGCCACTGTACACATTGATTGGGCTACTGAGGGGATGGAACAGGGTGCCATGTCCTTTTACTTGCTGGATAACACACATTCTGTCAAGAGATATAACACTTCAAAGTACTTTCTGATTGTCAGTGACACTGTTGTAGTCAACAGGCATGTAGTCTGCTACAATCACACAGTGGGTACTATCTGTGAGGCAATATGCAGGGGAACTACTGATATAGTGATTGTTGCCTAGCCAAGTGTGAATGTGTATGATTCATGGGTGGAGAGCGGTCACAGAGTATTAGAAGGGTTGTTTATAGGGTTCACTAATCCATACTGTCATGTAGTCATTGCACATGGCACTAGACATTTAGGGCTGTGGATTTTCTACACCAACCTCTATGGTGTTTGACAACTGTTGGCCTTGTAATGTGGACATTAGGACATATACTGGGTCCTCAACATAATAATTTAGCAAAACCACAGCCCCACATGGATCTTCTTATTACACAATCACATCCACCTCCACACAGGATACTGACAGACGTTTAGGGCTGTGGATTGTCTACACCAACCTCTACGGTGTCTGATAACTGTTGGCCTTGTAATTATTTAGGGCTGTGGATTGTCTACACCAACCTCTACAGTGTTTGACAATTGTTGCCCTTGTAACGTGGACATTAGGACATATACTGGGTCATCAACATAATAATTTAGCAAACCCCCCCGCCATGGATCTTGTTATTACACAATCACACCCACCTCCACACAGGATACTGACAGACGTTTAGGGCTGTGGATTGTCTACACCAACCTCTATGGTGTTTGACAACTGTTGGCCTTGTAATGTGGACATTAGGACATATACTGGGTCCTCAACATAATAATTTAGCAACCCCCCCCCATGGATCTTGTTATTACACAATCACACCCACCTCCACACAGGATACTGACAGACATTTAGGGCTGTGGATTGTCTACACCAACCTCTATGGTGTTTGACAACTGTTGGCCTTGTAATGTGGACATTAGGACATTTACTGGGTCCTCAACATAATAATTTAGCAAAACCCACCCCCCATGGATCTTATTATTACACAATCACACCTTGTTATAACACAATCACACTCACCACAACACAGGATACTGGCAGACATTTAGGGCTGTGGATTGTGTACACCAACCTCTATGGTGTCTGACAACTGTTGGCCTTGTAATTGGTTAGGGCTGTGGATTGTCTACACCAACCTCTACAGTGTTTGACAATTGTTGCCCATGTAATGTGAACATTAGGACATATACTGGGTCCTCAACATAATAGTTTAGCAAAACAACCCCCCCAATGGATCTTGTTATTACGCAATCACACCTTGTTATTACACAATCACACCCACCTCCACACAGGATACTGACAGACATTTAGGGCTGTGGATTGTCTATACCAACCTCTACTGTGTTTGACAACTTTTGGCCTTGTAATGTGGACATTAGGACATATACTGGGTCCTCAACATAATAATTTAGCAACCCCCCCATGGATCTTGTTATTACACAATCACACCCACCTCCACACAGGATGTGTCCAGTGGAGAACATGGAAAAAGGGCCACTGTACACATTGATTGGGCTACTGAGGGGATGGAACAGGGTGCCATGTCCTTTTACGTGCTGGATAACACACATTCTGTCAGGAGATGTAACACTTCAAAGTACTTTCTGATTGTCAGTGACACTATTGTGGTCAACAGCCATGTAGTCTGCTACAATCACACAGTGGGTACTATCTGTGAGGCAATATGCAGGGGAACTACTGATATAGTGATTGTTGCCTAGCCAAGTGTGTTTGTGTATGATTCGTGGGTGGAGAGCGGTCACAGAGTATTAGTAGGGTTGCTTATAGGGTTCACTAATCCATACTGTCATGTAGTCATTGCACATGGCACTAGACATTTAGGGCTGTGGATTTTCTATACCAACCTCTATGGTGTTTGACAACTGTTGGCCTTGTAATGTGGACATTAGGACATATACTGGGTCCTCAACATAATAATTTAGCAACCCCCCATGGATCTTGTTATTACACAATCACACCCACCTCCACACAGGATACTGACAGACATTTAGGGCTGTGGATTTTCTACACCAACCAATATGGTGTTTGACAACTGTTGGCCTTGTAATGTGGACAGTAGGACATATACTGGGTCCTCAACAAAATAATTTAGCAAAACCACCCCCCCATGGATCTTGTTATTACACAATCACACCCACCTCCACACAGGATACTGACAGACGTTTAGGGCTGTGGATTGTCTACACCAACCTCTACGGTGTCTGATAACTGTTGGCCTTGTAATTATTTAGGGCTGTGGATTGTCTACACCAACCTCTACAGTGTTTGACAATTGTTGCCCTTGTAACGTGGAAATTAGGACATATACTGGGTCCTCAACATAATAATTTAGCAACCCCCCCCATGGATATTGTTATTACACAATCACTCCCACCTCCACACAGGATACTGACAGACATTTAGGGCTGTGGATTTTCTACACCAACCTCAATGGTGATTGACAACTGTTGGCCTTGTAATGTGGACATTAGGACATAGACTGGGTCCTCAACATAATAATTTAGCAAACCTCCCCATGAATCTTGTTATTACACAATCACACCGACCTCCACACAGGATGGTGACAGACATTTAGGGCTATGGATTGTCTACACCAACCTCTACGGTGTCTGTCAACTGTTGGCCTTGTAATTATTTAGGGCTGTGGATTGTCTACACGAACCTCTACAGTGTTTTACAATTGTTGCCCTTGTAACGTGGACATTAGGACATATACTGGCTCCTCACCATAATAATTTAGCTAAACAACCCCCCCCCCCCATGGATCTTGTTATTACACAATCACACCAACCTTCACACAGGATACTGACAGACGTTTAGGGCTGTGGATTGTCTACAACAACATCTATTCTGTTTGACAACTGTTGGCCTTGTAATGTGGACATTAGGACATATACTGGGTCCTCAACATAATAATTTAGCAACCCCCCCATAGATCTTGTTATTACTCAATTACACCCACCTCCACACAGGATACTGACAGACGTTTAGGGCTGTGGATTGTCTACACCAACCTCTATGGTGTTTGACAACTGTTGGCCTTGTAATGTGCACATTAGGACATATACGTGGTCCTGAATATAATAATTTAGCAAAACCATGCCCCCATGGATCTTGTTATTACACATTCACACCCACCTCCACACAGGATACTGAGAGACGTTTTGGGGCTCTGGATAGTCTACACCAACCTCTATGGTGTTTGACAACTATTGGCCTTGTAATGTGGACATTAGGACATATACTGGGTCCTCAACATAATAATTTAGCAACCCCCCCCATGGATCTTGTTATTACACAATCACACCCACCTCCACACAGGATACTGACAGACATTTAGGGCTGTGGATTGTCTACACCAACCTCTATGGTGTTTGACAACTGTTGCCCGTGTAACGTGGACATTAGGACATTTACTGGCTCCTCAACATAATAATTTAGCAAAACCCACCCCCCATGGATCTTATTATTACACAATCACACCTTGTTATAACACAATCACACTCACCACAACACAGGATACTGGCAGACATTTAGGGCTGTGGATTGTCTACACCAACCTCTATGGTGTCTGACAACTGTTGGCCTTGTAATTGGTTAGGGCTGTGGATTGTCTACACCAACCTCTACAGTGTTTGACAATTGTTGCCCATGTAATGTGAACATTAGGACATATACTGGGTCCTCAACATAATAGTTTAGCAAAACCACCCCCCCAATGGATCTTGTTATTACGCAATCACACCTTGTTATTACACAATCACACCCACCTCCACACAGGATACTGACAGACATTTAGGGCTGTGGATTGTCTATACCAACCTCTACTGTGTTTGACAACTTTTGGCCTTGTAATGTGGACATTAGGACATATACTGGGTCCTCAACATAATAATTTAGCAACCCCCCCATGGATCTTGTTATTACACAATCACACCCACCTCCACACAGGATGTGTCCAGTGGAGAACATGGCAAAAGGGCCACTGTACACATTGATTGGGCTACTGAGGGGATGGAACAGGGTGCCATGTCCTTTTACGTGCTGGATAACACACATTCTGTCAGGAGATGTAACACTTCAAAGTACTTTCTGATTGTCAGTGACACTGTTGTGGTCAACAGCCATGTAGTCTGCTACAATCACACAGTGGGTACTATCTGTGAGGCAATATGCAGGGGAACTACTGATATAGTGATTGTTGCCTAGCCAAGTGTGTTTGTGTATGATTTGTGGGTGGAGAGCGGTCACAGAGTATTAGTAGGGTTGCTTATAGGGTTCACTAATCCATACTGTCATGTAGTCATTGTACATGGCACTAGACATTTAGGGCTGTGGATTTTCTATACCAACCTCTATGGTGTTTGACAACTGTTGGCCTTGTAATGTGGACATTAGGACATATACTGGGTCCTCAACATAATAATTTAGCAAACCCCCCCCCCATGGATCTTGTTATTACACAATCACACACACCTCCACACAGGATACTGACAGACATTTAGGGCTGTGGATTTTCTACACCAACCAATATGGTGTTTGACAACTGTTGGCCTTGTAATGTGGACAGTAGGACATATACTGGGTCCTCAACAAAATAATTTAGCAAAACCACCCCCCCATGGATCTTGTTATTACACAATCACACCCACCTCCACACAGGATACTGACAGACATTTAGGGCTGTGGATTGTCTACACTAACCTCTACGGTGTCTGACAACTGTTGGCCTTGTAATTATTTAGGGCTGTGGATTGTCTACACCAACCTCTACAGTGTTTGACAATTGTTGCCCTTGTAACGTGGAAATTAGGAAATATACTGGGTCCTCAACATAATAATTTAGCAACCCCCCCCCATGGATATTGTTATTACACAATCACTCCCACCTCCACACAGGATACTGACAGACATTTAGGGCTGTGGATTTTCTACACCAACCTCAATGGTGATTGACAACTGTTGGCCTTGTAATGTGGACATTAGGACATAGACTGGGTCCTCAACATAATAATTTAGCAAACCCCCCCCATGAATCTTGTTATTACACAATCACACCGACCTCCACACAGGATGGTGACAGACGTTTAGGGCTGTGGATTGTCTACACCAACCTCTACGGTGTCTGTCAACTGTTGGCCTTGTAATTATTTAGGGCTGTGGATTGTCTACACGAACCTCTACAGTGTTTTACAATTGTTGCCCTTGTAACGTGGACATTAGGACATATACTGGCTCCTCAACATAATAATTTAGCTAAACAATCCCCCCCCATGGATCTTGTTATTACACAATCACACCAACCTTCACACAGGATACTGACAGACATTTAGGGCTGTGGATTGTCTACATCAACATCTATTCTGTTTGACAACTGTTGGCCTTGTAATGTGGACATTAGGACATATACTGGGTCCTCAACATAATAATTTAGCAACCCCCCCATAGATCTTGTTATTACTCAATTACACCCACCTCCACACAGGATACTGACAGACGTTTAGGGCTGTGGATTGTCTACACCAACCTCTATGGTGTTTGACAACTGTTGGCCTTGTAATGTGCACATTAGGACATATACGTGGTCCTGAATATAATAATTTAGCAAAACCATGCCCCCATAGATCTTGTTATTACACAATCACACCCACCTCCACACAGGATACTGAGAGATGTTTTGGGGCTGTGGATTGTCTACACCAACCTCTATGGTGTTTGACAGCTATTGGCCTTGTAATGTGGACATTAGGACATATACTGGGTCCTCAACATAATAATTTAGCAACCCCCCATGGATCTTGTTATTACTCAATCACACCGACCTCCACACAGGATACTGACAGACGTTTAGGGCTGTGGATTGTCTACACCAACCTCTATGGTGTCTGACAATCGTTGGCCTTGTAATTATTTAGGGCTGTGGATTGTCTACATCAACCTCTACAGTGTTTGACAATTGTTGCCCTTGTAACGTGGACATTAGGACATATACTCGGTACTCAACATAATACTTTAGCAAAACCACCCCCCCCATGGATCTTGTTATTACACAATCACACCCACCGCCACACAGGATACTGACAGACGTTTAGGGCTGTGGATTGTCTACACCAACCTCTATGGTGTTTGACAACTGTTGGCCTTGTAATGTGGACATTAGGACATATACTGGGTCCTCAACATAATAATTTAGCAACCCCCTCATGGATCTTGTTATTACACATTCACACCCACCTCCACACAGGATACTCACAGACGTTTAGGGATGTGGATTGTCTACACCAACCTCTACAGTGACTGACAACTGTTGGCCTTGTAATTATTTAGGGCTGTGGATTGTCTACACCAACCTCTACAGTGTTTGACAATTGTTGCCCTTGTAACGTGGACATTAGGACATATACTGGGTCCTCAACATAATAATTTAGCAAAACCACCCCCCCATGGATCTTGTTATTACACAATCACACCCACCTCCACACAGGATACTGACAGACGTTTAGGGCTCTGGATTGTCTACACCAACCCATTTTTTTAATTGGGGCTTAAAACCGGGTTCCTAAAAACAAACCCCCCCCGGTTTTTTTAAACACACCCCCCCCATAAACAATTTTTTGTATTTTTACAAATTTGGGTTTTTCCTTTCCTTTAATTGGAAAACTTCTGGGGGTTAAATAAAAACAACCCCCGGTTTTTTTAAAAAAACCCCCCCCACCAGGTTTTCAAGGTTAAGGGTTTGGGGGATTTTCCCCCAAAATTTTTAAACCCCTTTTTTTTTAATTAAATAACCCCAAAAAATAATTTAAACCCCCAATTTTTTAAAAAACCCCCCCGGCTAACAACCTCCCAAAAATTAAAAGTTGGGCTTGGATTTTTACAAACCTTATGGTTTTACAATTTGGCCTTTTAAATTGGAAATTTAAAAATACCCTCAAAAAAAATTTACAACCCCAGGATCTTGTTTTTTTAAAAACCCCCCCCCCCCTGGGTTTCCCCGGGGTTTTTTAAAATTTTTTTTTCCCTTTTTTTAATTTGGCCAAATTGGTTAAAAAAATAAACCCCCCAAAAAAATCCCCCCCCCGGATTTAAACCCACCCCACCCAAAAACTTTTTTGGGTTTAAATTTCTAAAATTTTGGGGTTTTTTTTCCCAAATTAAATTTTGAAATTTTGGCCCAAAAAAAATTAAAAAACCCCCAAAAATACACCCCCCAAACCGGTTTTAAATACTCCCCCCCTTTTTGGGGTTTGGGTGGGATTTTACCCCCTTATGTTTCCCCAAATTTTTAAACTTATTTTCCCAAATAAATTTTTCCCCGGATTGACAAAATTGGGGTTTTTAAAAAATTTACCCCCAAAAAATTTTTAAAAACCCAAAGGTTTTTGGTTGCCAAAAAGGGGGGAAAGGGGGTTTAAATTAAAATTTTAAAAAATTCTATTTTTACAAACCCCCAATTTTTAAAAAAACCCCAACCTTTTAAAAATAAAAACCCCCCAGGATCAAATTTTTCTTAGTCTACAAACCCATGGTTTTACAATTTCCTTTAAGGGGAATTGGGCAATTGGGCCCCCAAAAAATTTTTACAACCTTTTTTACACCCAAACAAGGCTAAAGGGGTTTTAAAAATAAACCCCCAAGGATCTGAAAAATTTTTTCTTAGTTTCACCCAAACCCATGGTGTTTACAATTTCCTTTAAGGGGAATTGGGCAATTGGGCCCAAAAAAAATTTTTTTAAACCCCCCCGGTTTTTTTTACAAATCCCCCCCCCCCCCGGAATGACAATTTTGGGCTTATTTTAACCCAAACCCATGGTGTTTACAATTTCCTTTAAGGGGAAAAGGGCTTAGGGCCCCCAAAAAATTTTTACAACCCCCATGGTTTTTTTTACACCCCCTAAAGGGGAATGGGCCCTTTTGGGGGGTTAAAATTTAACCACCTAAATTTTTCAAATTTCCCCCCCAAGTTACAACCCCTTTTTTTAAAAATTTCCCCCAAGGTTAACAAACCCCAAATTTAAAACAACCCCCATGGTTTTTTTTACACTCCTAAGGGAAATAAAAAAGGGGGGGGCACAAAATTTAGGGCCCCTTTTTCTTTAAAATTTTACCTTTCCTAAAAACAACCCATACTTTTAAAAATTGACCCCAACCCCCCCAAAATTTTTCAACCCTTTAATTGACAACTTTGGGTTAAAAATTTCCCCCTTTTTTTTAAAAACCCCCAAAATTCAACCCGGTCTTTTTTAAAAACAACCCCCCCGGGTTTTTCAATTTTTAAAGGGACAAAAATTGTTTCAACCCCCAAAAAAAAAGGTTTTCCCCCCCCAAAATTTTTTCAACCCCCCCATTTGATTAACAATACCCCCCTCCACAAATTGACCCCTGGCTTGTTTTTACCCCAATCGGGTTTTACAACCCCCCCTTTTTTTTAAAAGGGGGTTAAGGGCTTAAAATTTTTCCCCCTATTTTTTACCCCCTAAAATTTTTTCAAACCCTCACAAAAATCAACCCCGGTTTTTTAAACCCCAAAACCCCGGGTTTCAAAAAACCCCCGGGGGAAAGGCTTTTTAAAAAAACAAACCCCCGGTTTTTAAAATTTCCCCCCCATTACAAACAACGGTCTAAAAAAATTTCCCCATGGTTTTTTTTTTTTACACCCGTTTTAAAGGCTTGGGGTTTAAAATTTTTTTAACCCCAAAATTTTTAAACCCCTTTCCCGTTTTAAAAAAAAAACGGTCTACAATTTAGGGCTTTGGGTTGTTACACCCAATCATTTTACAAATTTCCGTAATGGGACTTAGGCTTAATGGGTCCCAACTAAAAATTTTGCAACCCCTGGCTTGTTATTAAAAATACACCCCCCCCACAAAAAACCCCCCAGGATCTGGGTTATTATTTTTACACCAAACCCCAGGGTTTTCAACGTTCCGTAATGGGACTTAGGCTTAATGGGTCCCAACTAAAAATTTTTCAACCCCTGGCTTGTTATTAAAAATAAACCTAAAAAAACCCCCCACAAATATACAACAGGGCTGTATTTCTACACCAAACCCCAGGTTTTGACAACGTTGGCCCTTTTAATGTACAAACTTATGGGTTCCCCAAAATTTTTAAACCCCAGGATCTTGTTTTAAAATAAACCCCCCCCCCAAGGATCTGGTTTTTTAAATTTTTACACCAAACCCCAGGTTTTGAAAATTGGTTTTACATTAAAACTTTCCCAAATAAAATTTTAAACCCCGGTTTTTTTACACAATCAACCCCCCCTCCCAAAGGAAAAAATGGTTTAAAATAACCCCCCCCCCCAAGGATCCGGGGTTTTTCTTACCCCAAAAAAGGTTTTACAACCCTTTTAAATTGGAAATTTAAAAATTTCGGGTCCCCAACAAAAATTTTCCCCTTTTGGCTTGATTCCAAAAAAACCCACCTCCAAAGGTACAACGCCCCCCCCTGGACTTGATTACCTCCCCCCAAAAATTTTAAAACCCCCCCCCCCCCAAAAACTACAAACTTAGTTTCACCCAATTAGGTGTTTGCAAACCCCTTTTGTGGGCATTGGCTTATGGGCCTAACATAAAAATTTTCCCCCCCTATTTTTAACCAAAAACCCTATACCAACCCCCCGGGAAAAAAACCCCCCCCCTTAAAAATTTTTGGGGTTGGGGCTTTAAAAAAGGTTTTGGGCAATTTGGCCTTTAAAATTAGGCAAATTGGGGTTAACAAAAATTTTTCAAACCCCCCAATTTTTTAAAACCAACAACCCCCCCCAAAAGGTTTGCCCCCCCAAAGGTACCAAATTTGGGTGGGATTTTTTTAAAAAAGGTGGAAAAGGGCCTTGGTTTACATTAAATAACCCCCCCAAAAAATTTTTTAAACCCCCCAACTTTTAAAAACCAAAACCCCCCAGGGTCCAACAGGCTGGGGTTTTTTTTGTTAAAAACCCCCCGGTTTTGAAAAGGGCCTTGGTTTACATTAAATAACCCTAAAAAAAATTTACAAACCCCCCTTGATTTCCTCACCCCAACCCCCCCTAAAAAGGGGGGGTTTCCAAATTTTGGGTTGGGTTTTCCCCCCTTTTGTTTTTCAAGGGTTTTTTGGGGGCAAAAATTTTCCCCAAAAATTTTAAACCCCAAAATTTTTTTTACAATACAACCCCTCCCCACGGAAAATACAGATTTACGGGGTTTCTACAAATTAGGTGTTTGACAACTGTTGGCCTTGTAATGTGGACATTAGGACATATACTGGGTCCTCAACATAATAATTTAGCAACCACCCCCCATGGATCTTGTTATTACACAATCACACCCTCTCCACAGAGGATACTGACAGACCCCACCCATTATTGTTTACACTTCCACCTAAGGACTAAGACAGGATACTGACAGACGTTTAGGGCTGTGGATTGTCTACACCAACCTCTATGGTGTTTGACAACTGTTGGCCTTGTAATGTGGACATTAGGACATATACTGGGTCTCAAAATAATTTCACCCCCATGGATCTTGTTTTAACTCCTACTAAGACCTCCCACAGGATGCTGACAGATGTTAGGGCTGTGGATTGTCTACACCAACCTCTATGGTGTTTGACAACTGTTGGCCTTGTAATGTGGACATTAGGACATATACTGGGTCCTCAACATAATAATTTAGCAACCCCCATGGATCTTGTTATTACACAATTTCAACAAATAAGGACATAGACAGGATACTGACAGACGTTTAGGGCTGTGGATTGTCTACACCAACCTCTATGGTGTTTGACAACTGTTGGCCTTGTAATGTGGACATTAGGACATATACTGGGTCCTCAACATAATAATTTAGCAACCCCCCCATGGATCTTCTTATTACAACCCTCACCAGGATACTAACAACACACAGGATACTGACAGACATTTATTGGATTGTCTACACCAACCTCTATGGTGTTTGACAACTGTTGGCCTTGTAATGTGGACATTAGGACATATACTGGGTCCTCAACATAATAATTTAGCAACCCCCCCATGGATCTTGTTATTACACAATCACCCACCTAATGGACATAGCATCACACAGGATACTGACAGATGTTTAGGGCTGTGGATTGTCTACACCAACCTCTATGGTGTTTGACAACTGTTGGCCTTGTAATGTGGACATTAGGACATATACTGGGTCCTCAACATAATAATTTAGCAACCTCCATGGATCTTGTTATTACACAATCACACCCACCTCCACAGGATACTAACAATAAGGTACTGACAGAAGTTTAGGGCTGTGGATTCTCTACACGAACCTTATGGTGTTTGCCAAGTTTTGAGCTTGTAATGTGGACATTAGGACATATACTGGGTCCTCAACATAATAATTTAGGACCCATGGATCTTGTTATTACACAATCACACCCACCTCTACACAGGATACTGACAGAAGTTTAGGGCTGTGGATTGTCTACACCAACCTCTATGGTGTTTGACAACTGTTGGCCTTGTAATGTGGACATTAGGACATATACTGGGTCCTCAACATAATAATTTAGCAACCCCCCCATGGATCTTGTTAATACACAATACCCTACACAGGATACTAACAGACCCCCCACATGGATATTGTTATTACACAATCACACCCACCTCCACACAGGATACAGACAGATATTTAGGGCTGTGGATTGTCTACACCAACCTCTATGGTGTTTGACAACTTTTGGCCTTGTAATGTGGACAGGAAATTTGGGTCCCAACTATAATTTTACCTTTTGGGCTTGTAAATTCACACACCTCCACACAGGATACTGACAGACGTTTAGGGCTGTGGATTGTCTACACCAACCTCTATGGTGTTTGACAACTGTTGGCCTTGTAATGTGGACATTAGGACATATACTGGGTCCTCAACATAATAATTTAGCAACCCCCTATGTGTTTTAACTTCACACCCACCTCCACACAGGATATACGGCCTCAAAAAATACTACAGCTATGGTGGATTTTCTACACCAACCTCTATGGTGTTTGACAACTGTTGGCCTTGTAATGTGGACATTAGGACATATACTGGGTCCTCAACATAATAATTTAGCAACCCCCATGGATCTTGTTATTACACAATCACACCCATCTTCACACAGGATACTCCACACAGGATACTGACAGACGTTTAGGGCTTTGGATTGTCTACACCAACCTCTATGGTGTTTGACAACTGTTGGCCTTGTAATGTGGACATTAGGACATATACTGGGTCCTCAACATAATAATTTAGCAACCCCCATGGATCTTGTTATTACACCATCACACCACTCCACAGGATACAACAAAATTGAACCCCTGACGTTTAGGGCTGTGGATTGTCTACACCAACCTCTATGGTGTTTGACAACTGTTGGCCTTGTAATGTGGACATTAGGACATATACTGGGTCCTCAACATAATAATTTAGCAACCCCATGGATCTTGTATATTACACATATACTGCCTCAACAAAATCACCCCTGACGGATCTTTAGGGCTGTGGATTGTCTACACCAACCTCTATGGTGTTTGACAACTGTTGGCCTTGTAATGTGGACATTAGGACATATACTGGGTCCTCAACATAATAATTTGACAACCCTAACATGGATCTAGTTATTACACCACCACTACATAAAATACGTCCTAACAGGATACTGACAGATGTTTAGGGCTGTGGATTGTCTACACCAACCTCTATGGTGTTTGACAACTGTTGGCCTTGTAATGTGGACATTAGGACATTAGGGCTTATCTCACAACCTCATGGTTTGTTTACACAATCACACCCACCTCCACACACGATATTAACACCCATGGATCTTGTTATTACACATCAACCTCCCAAGGATACTAGAAGTTTAGGGCTGTGGATTTCAACCCCTCATGGTGTTTACAACTGTTGGCCAATTGACATAGGACATATACTGGCTCCTCAACATAATAATTTAACAAACCGCCCTCATGGGTCTTGTTATTACACAATCACACCCCCCCCACACCCAACCACCCCACACAGGATACTGACAGGCTTTTAGGGCTGTGGATTGTCTACCACCTCATTGTAACTGTTGGCCCCGTTTTTGGGGTGTGGATTATCTAGACCACCTCTATGGTGTTTGACAACTGTTGGCCTTGTAATGTGGACATTAGGACATATACTGTGTACTCAACATAATAATTTAGCAACCCCCCCATGGATCTTGTTTTTAAATTAAAAAAAAA
>NC_056729.1:978807062-978834562 GCF_019279795.1 Protopterus annectens
CCCATTTTTACCCCCCTTTTTTTAACAACCCCATGGATCTTGTTATTACACAATCACACCCACCTCCACACAGGATACTGACAGACGTTTAGGGCTGTGGATTGTCTACACCAACCTCTATGGTGTTTGACAACTGTTGGCCTTGTAATGTGGACATTAGGACATATACTGGGTCCTCAACATAATAATTTAGCAACCCCCATGGATCTTGTTATTACACAATCACACCCACCTCCACACAGGATACTGACAGATGTTTAGGGCTGTGGATTGTCTACACCAACCTCTATGGTGTTTGACAACTGTTGGCCTTGTAATGTGGACATTAGGACATATACTGGGTCCTCAACATAATAATTTAGCAACCCCCATGGATCTTGTTATTACACAATCACACCCACCTCCACACAGGATACTAACAGACACAGGATACTGACAGATGTTTAGGGCTGTGGATTGTCTACACCAACCTCTATGGTGTTTGACAACTGTTGGCCTTGTAATGTGGACATTAGGACATATACTGGGTCCTCAACATAATAATTTAGCAACCCCCATGGATCTTGTTATTACACAATCACACAATCACACCCACCTCCACACAGGATACTAACAGATGTTTAGGGCTGTGGATTGTCTACACCAACCTCTATGGTGTTTGACAACTGTTGGCCTTGTAATGTGGACATTAGGACATATACTGGGTCCTCAACATAATAATTTAGCAACCCCCCCATGGATCTTGTTATTACACAATCACACCCACCTCCACACAGGATACTAACAGATGTTTAGGGCTGTGGATTGTCTACACCAACCTCTATGGTGTTTGACAACTGTTGGCCTTGTAATGTGGACATTAGGACATATACTGGGTCCTCAACATAATAATTTAGCAACCCCCCCATGGATCTTGTTATTACACAATCACACCCACCTCCACACAGGATACTGACAGACGTTTAGGGCTGTGGATTGTCTACACCAACCTCTATGGTGTTTGACAACTGTTGGCCTTGTAATGTGGACATTAGGACATATACTGGGTCCTCAACATAATAATTTAGCAACCCCCATGGATCTTGTTATTACACAATCACACCCACCTCCACACAGGATACTAACAGACCCATGGATCTTGTTATTACACAATCACACCCACCTCCACACAGGATACTGACAGACGTTTAGGGCTGTGGATTGTCTACACCAACCTCTATGGTGTTTGACAACTGTTGGCCTTGTAATGTGGACATTAGGACATATACTGGGTCCTCAACATAATAATTTAGCAACCCCCATGGATCTTGTTATTACACAATCACACCCACCTCCACACAGGATACTAACAGCACAGGATACTGACAGATGTTTAGGGCTGTGGATTGTCTACACCAACCTCTATGGTGTTTGACAACTGTTGGCCTTGTAATGTGGACATTAGGACATATACTGGGTCCTCAACATAATAATTTAGCAACCCCCCCATGGATCTTGTTATTACACAATCACACCCACCTCCACACAGGATACTGACAGACGTTTAGGGCTGTGGATTGTCTACACCAACCTCTATGGTGTTTGACAACTGTTGGCCTTGTAATGTGGACATTAGGACATATACTGGGTCCTCAACATAATAATTTAGCAACCCCCCCATGGATCTTGTTATTACACAATCACACCCACCTCCACACAGGATACTGACAGACGTTTAGGGCTGTGGATTGTCTACACCAACCTCTATGGTGTTTGACAACTGTTGGCCTTGTAATGTGGACATTAGGACATATACTGGGTCCTCAACATAATAATTTAGCAACCCCCATGGATCTTGTTATTACACAATCACACCCACCTCCACACAGGATACTAACAGACCCCCCCATGGATCTTGTTATTACACAATCACACCCACCTCCACACAGGATACTGACAGATGTTTAGGGCTGTGGATTGTCTACACCAACCTCTATGGTGTTTGACAACTGTTGGCCTTGTAATGTGGACATTAGGACATATACTGGGTCCTCAACATAATAATTTAGCAACCCCCATGGATCTTGTTATTACACAATCACACCCACCTCCACACAGGATACTAACAGACCCCCCCCTCCACACAGGATACTGACAGACGTTTAGGGCTGTGGATTGTCTACACCAACCTCTATGGTGTTTGACAACTGTTGGCCTTGTAATGTGGACATTAGGACATATACTGGGTCCTCAACATAATAATTTAGCAACCCCCCATGGATCTTGTTATTACACAATCACACCCACCTCCACACAGGATACTAACAGATGTTTAGGGCTGTGGATTGTCTACACCAACCTCTATGGTGTTTGACAACTGTTGGCCTTGTAATGTGGACATTAGGACATATACTGGGTCCTCAACATAATAATTTAGCAACCCCCCATGGATCTTGTTATTACACAATCACACCCACCTCCACACAGGATACTGACAGATGTTTAGGGCTGTGGATTGTCTACACCAACCTCTATGGTGTTTGACAACTGTTGGCCTTGTAATGTGGACATTAGGACATATACTGGGTCCTCAACATAATAATTTAGCAACCCCCATGGATCTTGTTATTACACAATCACACCCACCTCCACACAGGATACTAACACACAGGATACTGACAGACGTTTAGGGCTGTGGATTGTCTACACCAACCTCTATGGTGTTTGACAACTGTTGGCCTTGTAATGTGGACATTAGGACATATACTGGGTCCTCAACATAATAATTTAGCAACCCCCATGGATCTTGTTATTACACAATCACACCCACCTCCACACAGGATACTAACAGACCCCCCCTCCACACAGGATACTGACAGATGTTTAGGGCTGTGGATTGTCTACACCAACCTCTATGGTGTTTGACAACTGTTGGCCTTGTAATGTGGACATTAGGACATATACTGGGTCCTCAACATAATAATTTAGCAACCCCCCCATGGATCTTGTTATTACACAATCACACCCACCTCCACACAGGATACTAACAGACGTTTAGGGCTGTGGATTGTCTACACCAACCTCTATGGTGTTTGACAACTGTTGGCCTTGTAATGTGGACATTAGGACATATACTGGGTCCTCAACATAATAATTTAGCAACCCCCCCATGGATCTTGTTATTACACAATCACACCCACCTCCACACAGGATACTGACAGATGTTTAGGGCTGTGGATTGTCTACACCAACCTCTATGGTGTTTGACAACTGTTGGCCTTGTAATGTGGACATTAGGACATATACTGGGTCCTCAACATAATAATTTAGCAACCCCCATGGATCTTGTTATTACACAATCACACCCACCTCCACACAGGATACTGACAGATGTTTAGGGCTGTGGATTGTCTACACCAACCTCTATGGTGTTTGACAACTGTTGGCCTTGTAATGTGGACATTAGGACATATACTGGGTCCTCAACATAATAATTTAGCAACCCCCCATGGATCTTGTTATTACACAATCACACCCACCTCCACACAGGATACTGACAGATGTTTAGGGCTGTGGATTGTCTACACCAACCTCTATGGTGTTTGACAACTGTTGGCCTTGTAATGTGGACATTAGGACATATACTGGGTCCTCAACATAATAATTTAGCAACCCCCCCATGGATCTTGTTATTACACAATCACACCCACCTCCACACAGGATACTAACAGACCCCCCATGGATCTTGTTATTACACAATCACACCCACCTCCACACAGGATACTGACAGACGTTTAGGGCTGTGGATTGTCTACACCAACCTCTATGGTGTTTGACAACTGTTGGCCTTGTAATGTGGACATTAGGACATATACTGGGTCCTCAACATAATAATTTAGCAACCCCATGGATCTTGTTATTACACAATCACACCCACCTCCACACAGGATACTAACAGACCCCCCCCCTCAGGATACTGACAGACGTTTAGGGCTGTGGATTGTCTACACCAACCTCTATGGTGTTTGACAACTGTTGGCCTTGTAATGTGGACATTAGGACATATACTGGGTCCTCAACATAATAATTTAGCAACCCCCATGGATCTTGTTATTACACAATCACACCCACCTCCACACAGGATACTGACAGACGTTTAGGGCTGTGGATTGTCTACACCAACCTCTATGGTGTTTGACAACTGTTGGCCTTGTAATGTGGACATTAGGACATATACTGGGTCCTCAACATAATAATTTAGCAACCCCCATGGATCTTGTTATTACACAATCACACCCACCTCCACACAGGATACTAACAGACCCCCCCCTCCACACAGGATACTGACAGATGTTTAGGGCTGTGGATTGTCTACACCAACCTCTATGGTGTTTGACAACTGTTGGCCTTGTAATGTGGACATTAGGACATATACTGGGTCCTCAACATAATAATTTAGCAACCCCCATGGATCTTGTTATTACACAATCACACCCACCTCCACACAGGATACTAACAACCAACCCACCTTCCACACAGGATACTGACAGACGTTTAGGGCTGTGGATTGTCTACACCAACCTCTATGGTGTTTGACAACTGTTGGCCTTGTAATGTGGACATTAGGACATATACTGGGTCCTCAACATAATAATTTAGCAACCCCCATGGATCTTGTTATTACACAATCACACCCACCTCCACACAGGATACTGACAGACGTTTAGGGCTGTGGATTGTCTACACCAACCTCTATGGTGTTTGACAACTGTTGGCCTTGTAATTATTTAGGGCTGTGGATTGTCTACACCAACCTCTATGGTGTTTGACAACTGTTGGCCTTGTAATGTGGACATTAGGACATATACTGGGTCCTCAACATAATAATTTAGCAACCCCCATGGATCTTGTTATTACACAATCACACCCACCTCCACACAGGATACTGACAGACGTTTAGGGCTGTGGATTGTCTACACCAACCTCTATGGTGTTTGACAACTGTTGGCCTTGTAATGTGGACATTAGGACATATACTGGGTCCTCAACATAATAATTTAGCAACCCCCCCATGGATCTTGTTATTACACAATCACACCCACCTCCACACAGGATACTAACAGACCCCCATGGATCTTGTTATTACACAATCACACCCACCTCCACACAGGATACTGACAGACGTTTAGGGCTGTGGATTGTCTACACCAACCTCTATGGTGTTTGACAACTGTTGGCCTTGTAATGTGGACATTAGGACATATACTGGGTCCTCAACATAATAATTTAGCAACCCCCCCATGGATCTTGTTATTACACAATCACACCCACCTCCACACAGGATACTAACAGACCCCCATGGATCTTGTCCACACAGGCTGTGGATTGTCTACACCAACCTCTATGGTGTTTGACAACTGTTGGCCTTGTAATGTGGACATTAGGACATATACTGGGTCCTCAACATAATAATTTAGCAACCCCCATGGATCTTGTTATTACACAATCACACCCACCTCCACACAGGATACTAACAGACAGACGTTTAGGGCTGTGGATTGTCTACACCAACCTCTATGGTGTTTGACAACTGTTGGCCTTGTAATGTGGACATTAGGACATATACTGGGTCCTCAACATAATAATTTAGCAACCCCCATGGATCTTGTTATTACACAATCACACCCACCTCCACACAGGATACTGACAGATGTTTAGGGCTGTGGATTGTCTACACCAACCTCTATGGTGTTTGACAACTGTTGGCCTTGTAATGTGGACATTAGGACATATACTGGGTCCTCAACATAATAATTTAGCAACCCCATGGATCTTGTTATTACACAATCACACCCACCTCCACACAGGATACTGACAGATGTTTAGGGCTGTGGATTGTCTACACCAACCTCTATGGTGTTTGACAACTGTTGGCCTTGTAATGTGGACATTAGGACATATACTGGGTCCTCAACATAATAATTTAGCAACCCCCCCATGGATCTTGTTATTACACAATCACACCCACCTCCACACAGGATACTGACAGACGTTTAGGGCTGTGGATTGTCTACACCAACCTCTATGGTGTTTGACAACTGTTGGCCTTGTAATGTGGACATTAGGACATATACTGGGTCCTCAACATAATAATTTAGCAACCCCCATGGATCTTGTTATTACACAATCACACCCACCTCCACACAGGATACTAACAGATGTTTAGGGCTGTGGATTGTCTACACCAACCTCTATGGTGTTTGACAACTGTTGGCCTTGTAATGTGGACATTAGGACATATACTGGGTCCTCAACATAATAATTTAGCAACCCCCCATGGATCTTGTTATTACACAATCACACCCACCTCCACACAGGATACTGACAGATGTTTAGGGCTGTGGATTGTCTACACCAACCTCTATGGTGTTTGACAACTGTTGGCCTTGTAATGTGGACATTAGGACATATACTGGGTCCTCAACATAATAATTTAGCAACCCCCATGGATCTTGTTATTACACAATCACACCCACCTCCACACAGGATACTGACAGATGTTTAGGGCTGTGGATTGTCTACACCAACCTCTATGGTGTTTGACAACTGTTGGCCTTGTAATGTGGACATTAGGACATATACTGGGTCCTCAACATAATAATTTAGCAACCCCCCCATGGATCTTGTTATTACACAATCACACCCACCTCCACACAGGATACTAACAGACCCCCCCATGGATCTTGTTATTACACAATCACACCCACCTCCACACAGGATACTGACAGATGTTTAGGGCTGTGGATTGTCTACACCAACCTCTATGGTGTTTGACAACTGTTGGCCTTGTAATGTGGACATTAGGACATATACTGGGTCCTCAACATAATAATTTAGCAACCCCCATGGATCTTGTTATTACACAATCACACCCACCTCCACACAGGATACTAACACAGGATACTGACAGATGTTTAGGGCTGTGGATTGTCTACACCAACCTCTATGGTGTTTGACAACTGTTGGCCTTGTAATGTGGACATTAGGACATATACTGGGTCCTCAACATAATAATTTAGCAACCCCCCATGGATCTTGTTATTACACAATCACACCCACCTCCACACAGGATACTAACAGACCCCCCCCTCCACACAGGATACTGACAGACGTTTAGGGCTGTGGATTGTCTACACCAACCTCTATGGTGTTTGACAACTGATACTAATAGACCCCCCCTCACGCACACACACACACACACACACACACACACACACACACACTTGCCAGTACTGGGTTTCAACCCCCTACCTAGCTATGTATTGTTACTTTAATGCTATGCATTTATGACATGCACGACGGAGCTTACTGGATAGATGTTGTCCCAAGGTACTTCTAAGGTGAGGAACATCACCAGCCATTGTAAATATTAGCATTGGATGATATAGTGGGAGAGAGATTCCACAAAATATTTTATCCTACATACACACACGTACATTTGCCAGGAGCGAGGTTCAAACCTCTATCTAACTATCATTTCGGACCATTATGTTACACATTTGTCACATGCACCACTGACCTTATATAGCTTAGGGTTGCCAACAGGGTTTTCTAAGGTGAATGATATCTGCAGGATTGCTAAAGTCAGGCACTGAGATGTGCACTGTGTGTAAATGGAGCCAAATTATTTGGGGCACAGACATATATATGCAGACAAATATACACACAGAAACACTTGCCAGGAATGAGATTCAAACCCCTATCTATGCAGTTATTGCCTTTACATTGTTCTGCATTTATTGCATGCACCATGGAGCTTACATGCTGGAGAGCTGTGCAAAGATATCTTTGAAGGGGGGTGACATCCACAGCAGTGCTAAAGGAGGGGTAAGGGAAGTGTTGTAAGTGTGAATGACCACAAAATCAGGTCTCTACAAGGATCCACACAGTCTGTCACCAAAACACTCACATTTACACAGTTGCCAGGATCAGAACTCCTATTTAACTAGCTTTCTTCACTATAGCATTATGCAGTTATCACAAGTACCACAGAGCTTATATGTTAGAAAGCTGTCCAAAGGTATCTTCGAAGGTGAGGGACATCAGCAGCAGTGCTAAAGAAGGGCTAAGGGAAGTGTTGTAAATGTGAATGACCACAAAATCAGGTCTCTACATGGATACACACACTCTCTCACACAAACACTCACATTTGCACAGTTTCCAGGAATTGGGACTCCTATCTAACTAGTCTACTATACTAAAGTATTACTCAGTTATTGTGAGTGCTATAGAGCGCATGTGTTGGATAACTGTCCAAAGGTATCTTTGAAGGTGAGTAACATCAGCAGCAGTGCTGAAGGAGGGGTAAGGGAAGTTTAGTGAGTGTGAATGGCCTCAACCACATTCATCTAGAAATACACACACACTCACACACAACTTTACATTTGACAGGACTGAGATTACAACTAGTACATGGGTACCTATCTGTACTGTAGTGTTAAACTGTTATCACAAGCATCACTGACACTATAGGGCTGAGGGCTAACCAAAGGTATTTCTACAGTGAATGACATCAGCACATCATGTGATATAGGCCAATGGGATGTTTAGTGGGTGGGACAGGCCTCATAATGGGATTCTCTCTGTTGTTGTCTATCTTTCTCTTCCCCACATCTCTGTGCGTGTATGTTTGACATATTATATTATTTTGGCCTTAGATATGTGTTTGTATTCTTATCCAATGTGTGTGTGTGTGTGTGTGTGTGTGTGTGTGTGTGTGTGTGTGTGTGTGAAGTATAAATAGTGCACAATTTGATGTGTGTACAGACATCTGTGAATAACCAATATTCGTAGTCCACTGTGTTGCGAGACATGGGCTTCATTTCTCTAAGTGTAGGAGCATACCCAGTATGACCTTCTATATTGAGTATGTGCATCCATTCCAGGGAGGGTTGACTCCAGTTCAGCGTTTTGTGTGCTACAGCTATGCCTGGCAAACTGTTTCTGCAGGATATCTGTAGATAGGTTGCCAATATGGAGACACAATGGGCTTAACATATGGGGGTTACTGTAACTATTGCTGTCTGTGCTGCTTGTGTAACATGTTTGGTTGTAGCATAGATTTTCTGACATATGTACTGATGTATACTGTGATGTGTCAGGTTATCAACTACTGACAGCTATCAGTCTTTGCTCACAGTTCTTTACCAGGACATACAAGATGAATGAAGCTGAGATCAATATTCTGAGCATATAGACTACACATTCTGGCACACAGCTGCCATTGTGGAGGGGTAGCTACAGAAAATATCCTCCTGGTTCTGAGTAAATGGTCCAGTACCTTGATAGTATGCTGGCTGGGGATCGACTCCTTATGCTTTTCTCAACTTCATGGAATGGCCATATCCTGCTGGGGCCATCCCTCTCAGATGTACAGATACACCCATGTTATCCCGAGGCAAGACACATATATCTGGTCAGTTTACCTTCACATTGTGGTTTACAAGTTTTTTTGTGGCTATTCATTCATGAGTTTGCAGTCGGGAGTAGTATAGGCAGACATTAGAGTTTCAAACCTCACACACTCCATGACATCCATGCTTCTACACCCCCCCTCTGTTATTCTCTCCTCCACCTAACATTATGTAAGCAATATTTCAGAGGTACTCCTATAGTTGGGCCTTTATCCCAGTAGTATTTATGGCCTGATCCACAGTCCTTGCAGTAAGACATGGGGATGCATGAAACTGGCATTTTTCAACATGGCCTTGCATTTGTTTTCTGTTTACTGTGTTAAGTTGTTAGTTGGGACCCCCTGACATTCTGTACATTAGCTCTATGGGTGAGGCATGTGCATTTGCTAGAGGACTGTAGCCCATTTGAAAGTGCTGCACTCCATCTGTTACTGCATTTCTACATGGGATTGTGTGTTGGCGGGGGGGTTGCACACCTGCAAACTTTAACATTTGAAATGACTGTACTGGTATTTTGGTTACTCTGTTGGCTTCCATTTCATATTGTATTGTGATCTATCATGCAGACAGGAGGCATATCAGTAGAGTACATGTTAGATCTTAATGGCATATATCTTCAGTATCAGACTTCGTACCCTTCAGAACTAGAATGCAACTGCCAGACCTGTTGTAGTATGTCATGTGTAGGTCTGGTGGGGGGCTGTTCACCATTGCCATCATTTCGAGGCCTTAGCCTGGCCCTTCTTCCTGGTCATCTACACCTGTCCTGTTGGGTGAGGCTGGTGGTGGGTATGTGCCCCTCATTGACATCCACGTGTGTGACCTATTGACACCCACAGTTCTTTGGGACATCATATGTACTGTAGTGGGGGTTGGCACTTTGTGTAGTACTGCCTAGTATGTTGGCACCAGTAATTGTTATGAATTCCCTGCTGTCCCATATAGCTGTTTCCTGCTATCCCATTCAGCCACCCAATTCCCTTGCATGCTTGCATCCATATCATGCATACAAGTATGAGAACATACTATTCCATTCAATAATTGATAGGAAGGGTGACTTACCTTGTTGCTGGGTCAGTATTGAGGACAGTGCTGGAGGGCAGACTAATGTTGAATGCACATAGTACACACTCTACACATGGTAAAGCTCAGGTAGTGTCATGTTTGGCATCCCTTTTACTGTATGTGAAAGTCAGAGAGGTATCCATCCCTGGGTCCCTACAGTGTCAGTCCCTCTGTGCCTGTGCTGGCCTTGGCAATGGTAGGGGGCTGTGTGTCCCTGCCCCATGCTGTTCCTGCTGCAACTGTTTCCGCAGGATCATATTGTGTAGCATGGCACATACTATGAGCATTTGCATACATGTAGATGGAGAGTACTGCAAGGCTCCACCAGATATGTCGAGGCAGCAGAACCGTGACTTGAGCATCCCAAACACATGCTCTACAATGATCCTGGTTTGTGCATGTGCCACATTATGGTGTTCTTGCTCACTGGGATATAAACAAAAAAAAAAGATGAAATGGCAGCACTGTTTACATATCAGCACTGGGTATGCGTGGCACTCCCCGGGGCTTAAATTGGGAGGAACAGGGAAGGGGAAAGAGCAGTAGGAAGGTAATCAAGGAGAACTAGCATAGCTGGCAGGTAGAATGTATCAGAAGCAGCCAATTACACAAGCAACAGCCCAGCACATTAATATAAACTATGCAAACACCCTAACTGGCAAACCTAACTAAAAATGTTAGAGGCTGCTGCTGCTTTACTCCATCAATATGTGCTAGAGACAGAGGGTGGTGAGGAAGAGAATGTTGACAACTGACCCATAGTGAGGAGGAGGAGAAGAGTGTACAGACTCAGAGTAACCTATCAGGGCTTACATGAACTGGAGATAGTAGAGTGCTATAGGGTGGACAGGGACATTCTACAGCAAATCGTTGACCTGTGCCGGCCATGCCTCACATGCAGAACTAATAGAGGGGAACTCATCCCAGTGGATACCAAGGTATATCTAGGCTTAAGAATACTAGCTACAGGTACCTTCCAAAGGCCAACTGAGGATATCATGAGGGGTCTCTCAGGCATCAGCATCCAGGGTACTCCACCAGTTCCGGGATGCCATGACACAACATGCCAATGAGCACATATTTTTCCCCACCTCCCATGAGGTGCTGACCACATGTATCTCTTCCACCATATAGCAGAATATCCTGAGGTAGTTGGTGCTATAGACTTCATGCACATCCACATCAAAGCACCACCCGGTGAGCAGGGCAGGGTCTACATAAACTGCAAGGGCTTCCCCTCCATCAACTGCCAGGTCATGTGCGATGCCCAGGGCATTATCATGAATGTGTGCGTTGGCAGCCCTGGAAGCTATCACGACTCCCACATCTGCCATTGCTCACAGCTGTATTAGGCAATTTACCTTTTTATCGTCGATCCTACTATGGGCGAAACCACTTCATCGAAACTCGAAGTGCGAATGTCTCCAAAGTCGAAGTCCACATAACCAAACAGCAAAATCTTGCCCCTTTTTGACCCATGGTAGCACTGGTGTGGAGGTGTGGCACAGGCAGAAATGTTGAATTCGACATTATTTCGATATTTGAAATGTTTCATGGTTTTGGTTTCATGGAAAAGGTTCGCTTAAAAGGACAGTCGATCATGTGTGATAGACTATATGAAGGTAAACCGTGTCAGGCATTTGCCAAGGGGGGGATTCAATATGGCCATCTAGTGGGGGATGTTGGCTATGCACTGGATCCGTGGCTGATGACACCCATCAGAAATGCACACACACCTGAACAAGAACACCATAATGAGGCACACGCACAGACCAGGATCATTGTAGAGCATGTGTTTAGAATGCTCAAGTCACTGTTCCACTGCCTTGACATATCCAGTGGGGCCCTGCAGTACTATCCAGCTACATGTACACAAATGTTCATAGTATGTGCCATGCTACACAATATGATCCTGTGGAAACAGCTGCAGCAGGAACAGCACAGGGCAGGGCCACACAGACCTCCACCTTTGCCAAGGCCAGCACAGGCACAGAGGGACAGAGGGACTGACACTGAAAGGACCCAGGGATTGATACCTCTCTCCAACTTACACATACAGTAAAAGGGATGCAAAACATGACACTACCTGAGATTTACCATGTATAGGGAGTGTACTATGTGCATCCATCATAGTCAGCCCTCCAGCGCTGCCCTCAATACTGGCCCAGCAACAAGGTAAGTCACTATTCCTATCAATTACTGAATGGAGTAGTATGTTCTCATACTTGTATGTATGATATGGATGCAAGCATGCAAGGGAATTGGGTGGCTGAATGGGATAACAGCAGACAGCTATATGGGACAGCAGGAAATTCATAACAAATGCTGGTGTCATCATACTAGCACTACACAAGGTGACAACCCCTACTGCAGTACATGTGATGGCCCAAAGGACTGTGGGTGTCAATAGGTCACACACGTGGATGTCTATGAAGGTCAAATGTCCACCACCAGCCTCACCCCAGCAGGACAGGTGTAGATTACCATGAAGAAAGGCTGGGCTAGGACCCCCAAATGATGGCAATGGTGAATAGCCCCCCCCCCCACCAGACTTAAACAAACATACTAAAACAGGTCTGGCAGTTGCATTCTAGTTCTGAAGGGTAAGAAGTCTGAAACTGAAATATATGCCATTAAGATCTAACGTGTGTACTCTCCTGATATGCCTCCTGTCTGCATAATAGGTCACAATACAATATGAAATGGAAGCCAACAGAGTAACCGAAATACCAGTACAGTCATTTCAAATGTTAAAAGTCTGCAGGTGTGCACTCCTCCTCTCAACCCATGTAGAACTGCAGTAAAAGATGGCCTGCAGCACTCTCAAATGGCCTACAGTCCTCTGGCAAAGGTCCATGCCTCACCCATAGTACCAATGTACGGAATGTCAGGGGGTCCCAACTAACAACCTAACACAGTAAAAAAAAAACAAATGCAAGGCTATGTTGACAAATGCCAGTAGCATGCCTCCCCATGTCCTACTGCAAGGACTGTGGATCAGACCATAAATACTACTGGGATAAAGGCCCAACTACAGGGATACATCTGAGATATTGCTTACATAATGTTAGGTGGAGGAGAGAATAACAGAGGGGGTGTAGAAGCATGGATGTCATGGAGTGTGTGAAATTTGAAACTCTAATGTCCACCCATACTACTCCCGACTGCAAACCCATGAATGAATAGCCACAAAACCGCTTGTAAACCACAACATTAAGGTAAACTGACCAGATATATGAGTCCTGCCTCTGGATAACCAGGGTGTATCTGTACAACTGAGAGGTATGGCCCCAGCAGGCTATAGCCATTCAGTGAAGTTGAGAAAAGCACAAGGAGAGGATCCCCAGCCAGCATACTAGCAAGGTGCTGGACCATTTACACAGAACCAGAAGGCTATTGTCTGTAGTTAGCCCTCCACAATGGCAGGTGTGTTCCAGAATGTGTAGTCTATATGCCTCAGAATATTGATCTCAGCTTCATTCATCTTGTATTTCCCAGAAAATAACTGTGAGCAAATAATGATAACTGTCATTAGTTGGTGACATGACACATCACAGTGTAAAACAGTACATATGTCAGAAAATATATGCTACAACCAAACATGTCACACAAGCAGCACATACAGTAATAGTTACAGTATCCTCCATACGTTAAGCCCATTTGTGTCTCCATATTGGCAACCTATCTACAGATATCCTTCAGAAACAGTTTGCCAGGTGCAGCTGTAGCACACAAAACCCTAAACTGCAGTCCAACCCTCCCTGGAATGGATGCACACATTCGATATAGAAGGTCATACTGGGCATGCTCCTACACCTAGAGAAATTAAGCTCATGTCTCACAATAGGACTACAGATATTGGTTATTCGCAGCTGTCTGTGCACACATCAAATTGTACACCATTGATACTTCACATACACACATTGGATAGGAATACACATACATATCTAAGGCCAACATAATATAATATGTCAAACATACACACTCACAAAGACTTGGGGAAGAGAAAGACAGACAGTGACAGTGAGATTCCCATTATGAGGCCTGTCCCACCCACTACACATTCATTTTTATTTTATTTATTTTACATTTGTTGACCGTGATAGTCCAACTGGATACATGTCCATTTTCAGTGGAGGCCCGGGGAGAAAAGCTCCAAAGGTATACATGTACAGTCATTACAATGTCATGTCCAACAGGAGGAATCATAACATAATACAAATATAACACATTTTACAGTCTAGTTTTAAATTTATGGAAATATACCACTTATTTTAGTACATTTGAATTTGTACAGTCTAACTATCTTCTAAACTGGCTTAACAAAGATATTTTAGTAGCACTTACAGACATAGGACAGATACATCAGTATGCATAAAGATTTCCCATCCCATTGGCCTATATCACATGATGTGCTCATGTCATTCACTGTAGAAATATCTTTGGTTAGTCCTCAGCCCTGTAGTGTCAGTGGTGCTTGTGATAACTGTGTAACACTACAGTACAAATAGGTATCCATGTAACAGTTGTAATTGCAGTCTTGTCAAATGTAAAGTTGTGTCTGAGTGTGTGTGTGTGTGTGTTTCTAGATGAATGTGGTTGAGGCTATTCACACTCACTAAACCTCCCTACTCCTGCCACTCACATTCAAAGATACCTTTGGACAGTTCTCCAACACAGAAGCTCCATGGAGCTTGTGATAACTGCATAATACTAAAGTGTAGCAAGCTAGTTAGGAAGGAGTTCTGATTCTGGCAACTGTGTAAATGTGAGTGTTTGTGTGAGAGAGTGTGTATCCTTGTAGAGACCTGATTTTGTGGTTATTCACACAATGCTTTCCTTAGTCCTCCTTTAGCACTGCTGCTGATGTCACTCACCTTCAAAGATGCCTTTGCACAGCTCTCCAATATGTAAGCTCTGTTGTGCACGTGATAGATGCAGAATGATGTAGTCACAATAACTATGTAGGTAGGTGTTTGAATCTCATCCCTGGCAAGGGTTTGTATGTGTATGTATAGCTGCACCTCAAAGTTTTTGGCCACATTTAAACCCAGTACACATCTCAGTGCCTGACTTTAGCAATCCTGCAGATATCATCCGCCTTAGAAGTACCTGTTGGCAAGCCTAAACCATGTAAGGTCAGTGGTGCATGTAGTAAGTGTGTAACCATAATGGTCTGAAAAGATGGATAGAGCTTTGAACCTCACCCCTGGCAAATTTAAATGTGTGTGTAGGGTAAAATATCTTGTGGAATCTCTCACCAACTACATCACCAATGCCAGTATTTACAAAGTCTGGTGAGGTTCCTCACCATTGAAGTACCTACCTCACCCCTGACAAATGTAAATGTGTGCATAGGGTAAAATATTTTGTGGAATCTCTCATCCACTACATCACCCAATGCCAGTATTTACAAGGGCTGGTGATGTTCCTCACCTTAGAAGTACTTTGGGACAACATCCATCTTATAATCTCCATGGCGCATGTGATAAATGTGTAATACTATAGTAGTATTGCCTAGCTAGGTAGGGGTTCAAAAGTCAGTACTGGTAAGTGTGTGTGTGTGTGGGGTTGGTGTGATTGTGTAATAAAAGGATCCACTGGGGTGTGTTTTGCTAAATAATTATGTTTTAGACCTAGTATATGTCACAATGTCCACATTACAAAGCCAACAGTTGTCAAACACCATAGAGGTTGGTGTAGACAATCCACAGCCCTAAATATCTAGTGCCATGTGCAATGACTACGTGACAGTATGGATTAGTGAACAATATAAGCAACCCTTCTAATACTCAGAGACCACTCTCCACCCACGAATCATACACAAACACACTTGGCTAGGCAACAACCACTATTTTGGCAGTTCCCCTGCATATTTCCTCACAGATAGTACTCACGGTGGGATTGCAGTGGACTACATGCCTGTTGACCACAACAGTGCCACTGACATCAGAAAATACTTTGAGGTATCACATCTCCTGACTGAGTGTGTGTTATCCAGCAAGTAAAAGTACATGGCACACTGTTCCATCCCCTTCATAGCCCAATCAATGTGTACAGTGGACCTTTTCCCATGCTCCCCATTGGACGGCTGAAAACGTACCCCACAAAGGGAATACCATGCCTTATACACATGCCCTGTATGGACAGATGCCAATAACTCCACTGAATACCCATATCATACTGTCAATGTAGGTGTAATCACTACCTCAGTTACATAGCCGGGTCTCACCAAATGAGGTCAGGAATGCTACATTAGAAGATAATAATCTGTCCACACAACATGCCCCAGAGACCTCAAGCAGAATACCATACTTCAAAGAACATGCATGTGGGACGTGCATAGCCCAGAAACTGTCCCATGTTATGGAATATATATCACATACATGAGAAGCAGTGCACATCACTGGCGGCCTGCAATAGAAATCTGGAAGAGTGGATGGGGAATAGAATACTCACCCCTGGGGACCACTCCAGTGACTATATTCCTGCGCCACACTGGGGACTACCTTCATGTGGCCTGAAGCCAGGGTATTCCCTTGGGCTAGCCTTGTAGAGTCTTCAGGCCCATTCAACTACTATACACCTATGAAGCAATGAACCTATGGATCTCAGTAATGGCAAATGTGTGTGTGTGTGTGTGTGTGTGTGTGTGTGTGTGTGTGTGTGTGTGTGTGTGTGTGTGTGTGTGTGTGTGTGTGTGTGTGTGTGTGTGTGTGCGTGTGTGTGAATAGTAATCCCAGTGTGTTTGGTTGATGAATATCCCCTGTGGCTGTGGTTATTAGCAATCAGAGGTGTGTCTAAACCAGAACATGTACCATTTTCCATTCTACAACATATGTTGTAAATCAGCATATACCTATGTACAACCATCAGCCCTATAATCAGTGAGGCATATGCAATCACTGTGTTACAGACCAGGGATTACCATATACATACTGTACCCTGCCTATGACATGGTGGATGAGTTACCACACTGCCATACCCTGTTGCCTTGCTGTAGGGCCACATCCTGGTGACACACAGACGCCTAGAGCAGAAATGAGATACAGCATGTGAGAACACATTCACTCAGCACTTCACTTGTGGGGGGATAGAGGGGTAATGCTGGCACTGAATGTGTTACCAGGATTGTGGCCAATATCTGTTGTCTCAGGATAGGTATTAACTTTGTGCAGTAACTCGTAGCACTTGTGTTTAATGCTTTGGAGGTTGTTGAAGTAACTATCAAAGGCTGTTGTGACTGTCGTCAGGGTCTGCTGCATCTCTGTTGCCATAGATGCCTGTCGGGATTCCATGAAGGATCCAAAGTTGTGTTTGAGGCTAATAAGAGAGTTCAACAGTCACGGGACACCACCTTTCCCTGCAAACATGTCCTCCTTCTGATGTACACTTTAGTAATGGCAGGGGACCATCACATTGTCTCTCAGTGTTTGGAAGACAGTATCTGGGTTCTGTTGGCTCTGGCTAGTACCATGCATTCATGTACCTGTTTGTACAGTGCCTATGTGTATGATTCCATAGTCATGCAGCTACTTCACATTGCCTTGGGTGCAGTAAAGACATCCACTTCGGTTTTCACGTCTGCAAAGTCAGCTTTGGAGAGGTTTTGCCAGGTGGTTATCTTTGTGGGGGGGGGGGCTGACATGTTGAGTTCCATGTTGATTACAGCCTGTATGAATCTTACCATGCAGAGATTGACAGCTGTGGATGAGCAACAGTCCCATATTTAAGTGGTCAACACAGGTCAAGGTTGTTGCATCCTCTACCAGGGGTCAGTATGAGCTGGTCTAGAGCAATTGAAATGATGAATCCTAGAAGTGTTGGGCCACTGTACTGGCACTTGGCTACATTCCCCAGGTGATGGAGGGGTAGTTGAAGAATCGTACTGTGTCAGTGTTGTGTTGGACCATTATAGATGGCATGGTGTTGAGGAATGTACATTGGCAGTCTAGTGACATGGATGTGGACCCATAGCAGGCTATGGTCTAGATTGCACTATTACCTCAAGACAGTTGTGCCAGAAGTATCTCCAATGCATTATGATGGGATACTACTCTGGAGGTGTTCCTATCCATAATGGATATGGAGACAACACCACCTGTGGAGGTATGGTGTGTTCCATGTTTGGGAGCTGACAGCTGTGGAATGCATCATAGCCTGATACTACAGGTCTTCTGTCTGCCGCTGTCAACCACCGCTCCATTACAGCAGATGTGTCCTCCACTCCAACGACTGCTATGAGTGACTGCATACTGACAGTTAGATGCCCACTGTTGAGCAGCATGATCCTCAGATTGCATATATGTGTAGCTGTTAGGGTGGTAATAACATTAGGATCACTGCCTTATAAGGCACCATAGGGGTGGCAAGACACTTAGCCAGTACATGGCAACCCAGCGGTGACAAATGTAGGACATCCATGACAAGATGACAAGTCATTGGGTTCTGTCAATCCTGTCATCCCAAGTAGAGAGGTTCTAGATGCCCTGAAAATGACACATAACACATAAGCCAATGTTGCAGTAAATCATCTGTTGAGAGTACCACAGCGTCATTCTAGGTGACAGTGGTACACTGCCCAGGGCTACTGTCACACCTGCCTGGACTGCATAATCAGATAGTTCAACCATGTCTCCTGTCATGTAGTCCAGGGAGTATGTCCCAAATCATTCACACCCACATGGATATGGAGTGATACTCGTAGTTGTTGAGGACTGATATTACTGGCTGTGTTATGTGTTAGATGCTGGCATGTGATAGATATTTGGCTGTTACCTGCTCCATATTCAGCATATTGACTGGGATGTGTGTCCCTCAGTATTGAGTTGCCCATGATCACTGTATTGTACAAAGTGGTTAGCCTTAGGAGCTTAGTTGGGGGCACACTGTGTAGGTTAAATATGTGTCCCTTGGCATGTGCCATGTCACAGTGTCTGAGTGGGTGTCTGCCTTGCTGGTCTGTGCTGTTTGGGTAAATGTCCATTGAGTGCCTCTGGGATGGTGGATGTGTGGCTTTTCACTGTATATCATGGCTGTCAAAGTGGGTGCCATGGTGAGCTACATGTTCCACATGGTGTGGTGCAGGTGTTGATCTTATCCTCTTGATCTGCTAGTCCAGTCTTTCCTGGAGAGTGCATATGTCCACATTGCGTGATATATGGGTAACTCTCACAGGCCTGAGTGTTTGGAGCTTAGAGGGGAGGGTTGTCTGTGTACATGAGGCAGTTGCAACAGTGCCCCAGAATGGACAAGTGCACCAGGTTAATGGGTGAAAGCAGATAACCGCCCTTCAAACATGCCAGGAGGGGTGGACATAACTAGTTAGTACTGGGGCAACATCTGTGATAAACAAGTATTGCTGATGGCTCACAAGTGTCCCACACTTCTTGATACAATAACCTGGTGAACTGCCAAGCTGTAATGCTAGTTGAAGTGCAAGACAGAAAGAACTAGCATGATGCATGGGAGGAGCAGAAGGCAGGCTGTCTGCCACCTGTAATACTTTACCACAGCTGTGCAGTTATCAACAGCTTTGGCCATGTGAAAGTTCAGTAAGCTCTGTAACACATGGGTTAACTGCATAACATTATAGTAGACATACCTAGATAGGCAGTAGCCCTAATACCAATAGTGGTAAGTGTGTGTGCATATTTATGTGTGTGTGAATCATGTACTGTCTGGCTCATACCATTTTTGACCTGTGTACTACCCTTTACACTTCCCTTCACTCCAATTTAGTAGACCTGTTAATGTCATCCACCTTATAAGTACCTTTGGAAGAGTTGGAAATGTATAAGCTCTGTGGCATGTCTCATAACTGCATAGCACTATAGTAGAAATACCTAGATAGGCAGGAGTTCTAACCTTAATGCTAGCAACTGTTTGTGCATGTGTGAGGATCATATCTTGTGTGGCTTATACTATTTTGTTGCATATACCATACACGGCTGGTGCCCACTTCCCACTGCCATTACTTTATACAGTGTGGTAACAGCATCTGCCGCACATGCAGCAGGTTAACCCTTTGTACAGTCCTCTGTACAGATGTGTCTGGAATATCCATATGTTTGAAACCTATATGTGGTCGGACGTGGTTAGTGTGCCTTAACAATGCCCATGTATGTGATAATATAAGTGTACTGACACACATGGCAGCATAAGTTATCACACCTGACTGAAACATCATGCTGATAGGATGTCCTCCAACCTCACAGGTGGCCAGCCTTGTAAGTGCAATACATGAGTCCAGATGCTTGGATTTACAAGTGAATTGTACCAGTTATGGGTCACATTAAAGGCTGGAAGACGTGTGGCCAGTCATACTGTGTTCCTGATTAGTATGCAATAGGAACACATTGCATCTTAAGAGGGGTGTGTATACAATTTATATCCACTACCTTAGGCCATTTATCCAGCACAATTTTCTGGCCTCTGTCCATATGTCTGGGCACTGACAAGTTGTGAGGTATGCTACAGGAATGTTGACTTCACATCAGACAGGCCCCAGTGGTGATGACTGTGATACAATACACTTAACTCCAGCACAAGTGAACATACACAACAAGCAATATAGCTTTTGCATAAAGCAATATAGCTATTACTGATGGTTGGGCGTATGGTAAATTACATGCACTTCACATGCCTGGCGTACTGCCAGGCAACAACAGAATAATATCATACTCACCAGTTTCAGGCTGCTGTCCCATATGCAGACCAGAGGGTCCTAGGTAGTTGTGAGAGGGAGTTATTGTCATCAGATGCACATGTGGCCTTGGTACAGGATGGATGCAGCATGTCTGCACATCTACAGTACTAACCGCAATAATACACAATGTCCTGTCCTCACCATAGAAGTGCACCTCTGTGCATTAGAAAACCCCATCCACAGCTACATTCAGACCTGAAACATGCATGTAGATACAACAGAGATACATGTATGTCAGATACATTAGTGTACTAATCCCCACTGAGCCCTTATCTACATGCTCTTCTTCCAGTGTGTGTGTGTGTGTGTGTGTGTGTGTGTGTGTGTGTGTGTGTGTGTGTGTGTGTGTGTGTGTGTGTATGCAACCCACCTCCACAATGCTTGTCTCAGCTTCATGGCTTGTGCATTTGGTTTGTGGCTCAAGTGTGGTGAGGAGCTCCTTGGTGGGTGACAGTGGGGGCTGGATGGCTGGTCCCCCACCTGTGGCTAGCCAGTCCCTTGCTACTGCAGCAGCCCATTGATGGGCAGGGCATATGAGGTCAGTGGTCCAATGCTGCACATGCTCATAAGTTCTGTTGTGCAGACCAGCATCATTTACCCTGTGGACCACAATTTTCCAAAGGTCAGTCCTCTCCTGCACATATTCTGCTCTCTAACCAAATGACAGGGCATAATTTCCAATCGCATATTGTGTGATAATGTCTGTTTCCCCAACAGAGAATGCTGGTAGGCGAGCACTCTGCATGTTACCTAGAAGACATAAACAGGAAAAAGGTCACAGGACCTCATACAGTTGACAAAATGCACATCAACAGTGGATATTACTTGCAAATAATCCACACTACACCGAAACCCTCCAAACTATCATGGCTATAGCAACTTGCATTACATGTCTGTCCCTGAGCTATGTTATTGCCCCCAATGTTGGACACTTGATTGCATAATCCTCTAACTGCCATTCATGTCTGTGTAGAGGGTTGACAGTGGGCATGCTCCATGTGGATTGGGTGTGGATGATGGCAGGTCTGTGTTTGACTGTGGTAATGGAGCTATGAGTACATGCCTGAGGTCCTGTAGGAGGCAGACACTGATGTTATTATGCTCCATGGAGATATGCTGTTGTTGCCATCTGTAGGCAATATGTACATGCTGACCATTGCTGAGGGGAGGAGTATGATTGATGTACATATCTCTCTGTACAACTGGGGTGGACAGTGCGGAGAAGTTCCCACCTAACCTGTGTAATGCAGGTTGCCTATATCCATGACATGTGTGTATGTGGTGTTCTTTAACCCAAGTACAGGATGAATTGTGTTGTTTCATCTGAGACATACAACATATGTTGTAGACATGATTGCAATTGTCCTTCATGGTGTGGGTATGTCTGTTTCATAGTCATAGTCAGCCATACAGGAAGGTACCTGTGAACTTACATGCTTGCTCAAATATAGGTTGACTTGCTTCAAAGCTGTTGCCTGCACCTATGTTTCCCTGTACAGCCAATGTAGCAACCTATTATGTGGTTTGTGTATTGCTGCTGTCTACCAAAGGGGATTACTCTACCTTAGGGGAGGCTGGATATACAGGTCAGGTATTGCTGTGTCCCTATAGCTACAGTGGATATGAAGGGTACACACCCCTGATACACAACCTGGTATTTATGCAATTGGAATAGGACACCACAATAACTCATTTTATAACAATTACCATCTGTAGCGTGACCTATAGCCTGTACAATTCAATTGAAAACATGACAACTGGGTCTGTGAAAACACATGGAAATAATACTCAGTACATTAAGCCAGTTGAATGAGTGTGCACACCCTTTAACTGATATTTTGTGTATTCACCTCTTGAGATGGTTACAGCATTCATTCGTCTTGGTCTGAACTCTAACATCATGGCACATCTTCACTTGGCAATAGTTGGCCACCTTCCTAGAAACACCATTGATTGTATTTCAATGGAATTGTACAGGATAGGTGTCACATAAAGATGAGAAACATTATGAAATGATCTTCTGTGGTCTGTCATACAGCAGACATACTAGGCATTCTAACAGGGGTGTATACTTGTCATATCCACTGTATATTGGTGTGGGTATAGCTGGCAGTGGTAGGCATGGACAGAGGGTCATAACACAGGTGGACACTTCTCTGATTAATAGCTGAATATTATGCCTATTCTAGTACCCATATCAGTGTGAGAGTACTGAAACAGCCAGTAGCTGTACACATTTCTGTCTGTTGTATGCACTGACATTGATATGACACACATGCAACATGAACACCCTATATACCTGAATGCTTGAAACCCATGTGATTTAGTTTTGTGCATTCCAGCTGAACATAAGCATACATACATATGCTCAGGGGATACCTGGTATACATTTCATAGGTTCATAGGTTCATACTAGGTTATCTGCCCTAAGGCATTTATAAGCCTAGCCAGAGTGTGTTTGGCTTTCGCCACCCATTTTAAATTAATTTTGCTATGCCCTTTTTCGAGGTTAGTATACTGTGCCTCTGTCTAACAGTGACACAGAAGTGATACCCGGGGTAAACCTACGATCTCCAATCCACTCATCAAGATTCCTCTTGGAGAGAGTCAATGAGGGACTCTGCCTAACCTGGACTGGGATTTTATTCCAGAGTGAAGGGAGCCTCTGGGTTATGAATCTGTCATTCCAACATGTCCTATTTATTTCAGTGCTGAGGTTCAAGTCTCTCGAGTGTGTAGCTCAATGGGATTTGGATTTTCTGAGGTGCAGCATGTCAATTAGTTCCGGGTTGGACATGGCATTATACGTCAGGCACAGATCGCCTCTGAGCAGGCGGTATGCCACTGAGTAGAGCTGGAGTTTCTTTAACCGGGCAGCATATGGCATCTGTTTGAGCCCTTTGATCCTCTTGGTGAGGTACTTTTGGGGTGTTTCCAGTTGCTGCAGATGTCTGGTAAGGTACATCCCAAAAGGGGCATTGTACTCAATTATGGGCCTGATGAGGGATGAGTAAAGAGGCACTATGACCTCCCCTGATCTAGATGTGAATCCCTTCATGCTTAGGTGGGCTATATAAAATGTTTTCTAACCACTTTGGCCACGTGGTTGTCAAATGAGAGATTGCTATCAACTTGGGTCCCCGGTCCCTAATTACTTCTTCTGTACTTAATGGATTAGCACCTATGTGGTAATTTGTGGCACTTTGTTTTGCCAAGGGGATGACTATACACTTTTTGGCGTTTAGCTTGAGGCCATGGCTCTGGCACCAGTTGTCTGTTTCTGAGGCCCTTTTGGAGGATGCTTGGCAGCTGAAGAGTCTATGGCGCTCAGTTTGCAGTCATCTGCGAACTTGGTCAGCCATAGTCCTTCCGTGTTGGCCTGTACCTCTGAGAAATATATACCGAACTAGAGAGGTCCAAGGACTGAGCCTTGTGGGATGCCACTTGTAACTGGTTTGGAGTCTGACATGGCTCCAGCAATTCTAACCATGTGGGTTCTGAGCTTGAGCCAATATGCAACCCATCTAGTGACATAGGGGTTTATATTTAAGCTGGTGAGCTTATCTATAATGCCCGAGTGGAGTATTGTATCGAAGGCTTTTGCGGGGTCCAGGTAGGCTGTGTGGACCACCTTCACCTCGTCAATGGCCTTGGTGACTGTTTCAAAGAAATCAACTGGGTTTAAGCGGCAGGATGTGCCCTTAACAAAGCCGAACTGGGTAGGATCCAGTGTCTGTAGGTCCCCATTATCTTTATTTATGAGGTCCATGATGATCCTTTCCATAACTTTGCAGACCAAGCTAGTCAGTCTTATGGGGTGATAGTTTCCAGGATCCATTGAGGCACCACCTTTGTGGAGAGGGACCACAGTTGCTGTACGCCACTCTTTGGGTACATATCCTGTAATAAGGCTGAGATTGAACAGTAGTTTTAGGTTTGGGTTTAGCTCTTCTTGGAGTTCATGTAGGACACAGCCCGGGACATCGTCTGGTCCCATTGATGCTGTGTTGTTTGCTTTGGAGAGGGCGGCTCTTACCTGAGCATCTGAGATGTCAGGGGGGCAGCACTCTGCTGGGATAGATATATGCAGTTTGGTGGGGAGTGGGGGAGAAGTTTGCGCTGAACCTGTCAGCTAGGATGTTGGCAATGTCTGTGGGTTCGTGTGTATTTTTTGTCATTTTGGACTACTTCTGAGAATATCTGGGAATTCCCACCCAGGTTCCTAACATAACTAAAGAAAGCCTTGTGATTATCCTTAGTGTCCTGTGCAATTTTTCTCTCAAAGCTGGCCTTAGACGATTTTATGAGTGCCCATAGTTTTTTGCTAATACTGATCAGAGATGCCTTCCCTTTTTGGGATTTTGCTCTATCATGTAGTAGCTTCCTCCTTCTATTGTATAGTTTGTTTATGGTTGGGGTCCACCAGACAGGACGTCTGCCTTTGGAGGATTGGGTCTTGGTTTTATTTGGGATTGCATGATCCATGCATTCCTGAAGGTGTTCATAGAGCATTTATAAAGGATTCTGCGGTCTGGGCCAGATTTTCCACAGGCCCGGGGCTTTGAAGGATTCTACCTCGGTTTTGAGGAGTGTGAAATTTGCTTTAGAAGTTTTTCACTGTGGTTTTCTGGGCAGGGGTGGGGTCGGGATGTGAATATCCAGTGAGATTAGTTTATGGTCTGATCTTACCAGTGAGGGTACACTTCTGGTCTGGAGCATAGAGTCCCCATGTTGGTGATGATCAGGTCCAGTATGTTTTCCCTCTTGTGGGAGTGGTAACAAGTTGTTCCATAGCATTTGAGTTTATAAATTCTAGGAACCTTTGGGCTAGGGTGTTGGAGCTAGAGTAATGCTCCCAGTCTATGTTTGGTAGTTGAAGTCGCCCATTATAATGGTGTTTGGAGAGACCTTCATATTTTCCAGTGTTCTCA
Organism: Protopterus annectens; assembly: GCF_019279795.1. Classification (NCBI taxonomy): domain Eukaryota; kingdom Metazoa; phylum Chordata; order Ceratodontiformes; family Protopteridae; genus Protopterus; species Protopterus annectens. The sequence goes on from NC_056729.1 coordinate 978,833,219, forward strand.
GGAAGGCCGAGTGGGGTTCCTGGGTTTGGGAGGGTGGTCTGTAGCAGGCTATAAACTGGAAGGCAGTTTTACCCACTGTTAGTTGCACATGGATAGTCTCTGATGCGTTGTGCTGTGCCACCAACCTGGAGGTGTGGGTATCTTTGAATATTGATACTCCCCTCCTTTTGTGGTTCGGTCCAAGTTTTGGGGCTGAAAAGCATGGTATGAGGTATAACCTGGTAGTGCTGGTGTGCTCTCAGGAGCCTTGAACCAGGTTTCTGTTACTGCACAGATATCGATGTTCTCCATGCTAAGGAGAGTTTTGAGTGCGTGCATCTTGAGGTTTAGACTTCTGGTGTTGAGTAGCTTTACTCTTAGTTTCTTATCCCTTGTGATACCTATGGAGGTGGGTTTGTCTTTTGAGCCTTGCCTAAAAAAGGCCTGTTGTATGTTAATATGGCACACTGTAGTTACAGTCTTGCTGGTCAATCATACATCTCAACCTGTTACAGCAGTACGTCTGGACAATGGCACACATAAATAGGTGTCAAAGAGGACATCAGTATTGATACTGTACTAATATAGCTGCACCATACATTAGTACGTTGAATGCACAGTAGGGTTTGACATCAATGTGATAATCTGGAAGATGTCCAACAGTCATAAGTAGGCTATTATGTTACAATGTCATTGCTCACAGACCTGCCAATGGTTTGGATGACATAACACAGGATTATGTGCATGTGACTACAGATATTCACAAATGTGCTTATTGTCCAGCAGAACACTGTACATTTGAATGTTATTAATTCAATACATCACATGCAGTTCAACACAAATGTCTAACAGTACTTTACTATGCACATGGCCTCTATAGGTCTCTTACAAGGCAAACATGTGTCATACTCATATCACAGGTAACATGGATATGGAGTACATCCCATTAACTGGCCTAGCAGTGGCATGGTCACAACTGTTTGACAGACACCACTGCAGTTGTCATATATGAGCTGTCCTTTCCCAGGGTGAGTCAGGATCCTGAACTGTGATCCCACCTCACAACCTCTCAAAGCATCACATCTGGACAATGCCTAAAATGATGGGGTGGATAAATAGGGACAGACTTTAAATATTCCTGTTACAAACATAGGATGTTCATAGAATTATACATCCAGCATTACGGTAAATATTCTTAAGGATGTGGAGTCTTAAACTCAAGTGTTTGTCATTACCTGATGAATTCAATCCTCAGCTATTTGCCATAAAAGTACAGATCTCAAGAGGAACAGACAAAAATACATGATGGTAAAATGTGGACATTCTGCGAAGATCTGTACAGTTGAGAGGTATGTTTGTGATATC
>NC_056729.1:978839562-978927062 GCF_019279795.1 Protopterus annectens
TGGCTCAGTCTGGGAGGTACTATTGTCTAGCAGCTCAGAACAAATCTTGGTATTGCCATGGAGATTCTTTACATAACTGTATGAGGACTTGTGGTTGTCTTTACTATGGGCTCCAATTCTGTTCTCACAGCTAACTTTGTAGTATTTGATAAGGGATCTCAAGTATTCATTGAGGCTGATAATGGTTTATTTCCTGTCTTGGGACTTCACCTTGTTCCATATTAGTTCCCTCCTTCTGTTGTACAGTTCCGTTATGGCAGGGAACCACCAGATCAGCTTCCTTTTTTGGAGGTGAGGGTCCTGGTTGCAATGGGTAAGGTGGTATCCATGCATTTGTGTACGAGTTCATAGTGCATTGTTGTTTGATTCAGCTATCATGCAACTAGTCTCTATTTGCATGACTGCTGTGAGGTTAGGCATCTCTCATTTTATGAGGCCATAGTTAGCATTGGAAAGGCTTTTCATGGTGGTTATCTGTACAGGAGGGGTAAGGAGGACTGTCAATTTCCAAAGGTGATTCATTTGTGTTCAGATATAACAAGGGAGGAGTTGTCTATTTGTGTAGAGTAACAGTTGCTCATGTTAGGAAGGATCAGGTCGATGTGATGGGCATGTGCTGTACATAAGTAGCTTTCCCAGTTAATGGTGGGGTAGTTGAAGTCAACTAGTATGATAGTGTTAGGTTGGGCACTAATATTCTCCAGGGTGTTTATTGACATGCAGTGTGAGACTTGGGACATGGATATATATATATATATATATATATATATATATATATATGTATTTATTCACCTTTCTGTATATATGTATGTATGCATATATGTGGATATGAATGTGGATGTATCTCTCTCTCTCTCTCTCTATATATATATATATATATATATATATATATATATATATATATATATATATATATATATATATATATGTGTGTGTGTGTGTGTGTGTGTGTGTGTGTGTGTGACATGTGTATGTGTGTGTGTGTGTGTGTGTGTGTGTGTGTGTGTGTGTGTGTGTGTGTTTTATGTATAGATTTGTCCACATATATGCATCTCCATACATATATACATGTATATATTGACTATGTGACTGATTCTACAGACTCCTTTCCCTGCTGTTGGATGACTGTACTAACTGATATGTTTGGAATGTCATCACTATTTTGTAGGGCTCAGATGGTGTAATGTTACATTGCTTTGATCATAGTTTACAAGGCCCTGGGTCCAGGACTTGGCAGGCCTTATTATTTTGTTGCAAGGCATAACAGCTCTACAGTGGAGGAAGGGATAAGGACAATAATTACAATAGATTCCTAGTTTGGACCCCTTCACTCCCATTTACAAGCCTTTGGTCAGATTTGTTGCAGTATGAGGTTCAGAGTGTGGATCCGATGTCCGACTGCATTGCATAATTATACATATATCTGTATATATATATATATATATATATATATATATATATATATATATATATATATATATACATATACATGTATATATATATATATATATATATATACATATATCTGTATATATATATATATATATATATATATATATATATATATATATATATATATATACATATACATGTATAAATACAGTTTCCCTACTGTTGAATGACTGTGCTGCATGATATGTTTGAAAAACATCTGATATAACTACAGCTCAGATGGGTTAGTGGTAAATTTCAGTAGCTCATGGTGTGTAGCATCCTGAGGTCAAGACTTGCAAGGGCTGATTTTTTTTTTTGTTGCTGGACAGAACAAGGGCTTTTGGATGCAGAGAGATTAAGGCACTTTTAAGCAGTTGTAAGTGGGTTTGCGGGTTTGCGCTGTGGTAAGCAATGCTAATTTCCAGTTAAATATGCTTACAGTCAGACTTAAAAGTGCTTAATCTGTGTAGGCATTGTTTAGAACTGCACAAACAGGCTTAATCTGACTTACCACTGCTTAAAACAGCTTACTCCTGCTTACCCCCTCACTAATTTCTTTAAGAGAAAAGAAAAAAGGGGTGGTAGGAAAGTGGTGAAAAAGGGGTATGTAGAGGGAAAGACAATAGGGAAAGTAGCTAGGGATGTGTAGGATGGGTGTAGGGAAGGTCCATAGCTGTCCATTTCTTCTTCAGCAACAGCTGTGCATATATACTCAATTTGGATGTATATTTGGACACTCAAACCCATCAGAGAGGGGTGAGGACAACAAAAATGTGTTGTGAAGCCAATTAGACCAGATTACATGTGTCCAGTGGACACGTGCAAAATGGACAGTTATGTATAGGGTGAGATTTATTTTGGGAACAGATTGCCATTTTTTTTAAGTTGAGAACTGGATGTTGGGGAAGGATAGTAAGTATATTTGGGGAGGTAGGATGGGTAGGAAGACAGACAAGACAGACAAGACAGCATACAGGGACAGTATATGACACATGCAGGGGTTTAAACTCCTTGGACGGTGAGGGGTGTTTGAAAATCAGAAGCCCATGAGCCCCCATATTGAAACAGAGGAACTGAGGTCCTCACTCATGGGCAGTCACCACTGCACCTTCACAGCCCCAAAGGTGGCTGTGCTGGGAGCTGAGCAGGAGGTGCAGGCTGACCCTCGAATTGTGCCACACAGCCCTCAAGCTGGCATAGCAGATCTCCAAACTCCTTTTGGAGCTTGGTACGCACCAATCCATGGACCTGGCTTTGGGTGACAGTATCCTGTCCGTGCCTGGTCCCAGGCAGGGATGAGCCCTATCCCCTGAATTGGTTCCACCCAAAGATTGTGCAGGACCAGTGGACGAGGAGATCCCGGGGTGGGTCCCAGATGGTCTGAGGCCTGGTGCCATGGCCAGATAAGGTGGGAGAGGTGGGTCCACTGGGACCGGCCTTCCAAAACGTGCTATGGTGTTGCAATTTTAGAACATATGTGGGTTAGTAATAGTCAAAACAATCCAGGATTAGTTGTAACATCATGCATAGATATTCCCATTAACCCAAAGCAACAGAGTTGGAACAGTTGCATAGCAAACAGAACACATGCATATATGGAACCACAGTGGCTGTTATAACGGCATGCAGGCTACATTGATAGCAACAGGCCATCAATGATAGTATTTCAACATGGAACATTAATAGAAACACTTTTCAATATTTGTTGAACAATAGGACCCATGTCCCAACAGTAGGTTTGATGTAAAACATAAATTGATTTGTGTGTTTAGATTATTGTTGCAGATATGGTGGGGTGGGAGAAATGTCAATTAACAGCTTGTATATCCTTGCAATACTCACAACTTTAATGATCATTGCTCTAATCTCTTCTCTACAGGTATTATTGCAATAACCTATGGCCTTAGTGTGGGCAGTGGTATGTCTGTACACAGTGTATAATTCAACCTTCTTATAGCTACTTTCTACTTCTCTTTCCTGGAACACCTGTGAGGGGAATGGTTGTTAACACTACCTGACTGTTTCTACACATATTCACAAAATCCTAGTTGAAATTATGTATACAGCTTACTACCACTCCTGGGATTCGAACCATGGCTGCGTCTGCTAAGAATACAATGACTTGTGTTTCATCAAAGTGAGCTATTAAGAAACTACTGTCTTTTTTTCAATGTTTTCTGTCTAAGTCTCTCTTGGTTGTACAATCTGACCTTGTAATTACAATAGCCTTATACAGACATTCCTAGACATATTTTTTATGTAGCACAGTGTGGGAAAAAGTGGTTAACACAACATTACTATTCAAATATCAGATCTTGGTGAATGCAACATTTCATGCCATACAATACCAGAGTAAACACAACCTGTCCAGGATTTAGAACGTTATTGCCATGCAGTTACAGTTCTCTTACCTGGAAGACCTGTGAGGGGAATGGTTGTTAACACTGCCTGACTGTTTCTACACATATTCACAAAGTTCTAGTTGAAATTTTGCATACAGCTTACTACCACTCCCAGGATTCAAACCATGGCTGTGTCTACTAGAAATACAACAATTCATGTTTTTGCAGAGTAAGCTATTGAGAAACTGCTGTCTTTTCCTTCAAAGTTTTCTGTCTAAGTCTCTATTGGTTGTACAGTCTGCCCTTGTAATTACAACAGTCTTATACAGACATTCCTAGACATATTTTTCATGTAGCTCAGTGTGAGAAACAGTGGTTAACACAACATTACTATTAAGATATCAGATCTTGGTGAATGCAAAATTTCATGCCATACAATACCAGAGTAAACATAACCAGTCGAGGATTTAGAACTTTATTGCCAGGCAGTTACAGTTCTCTTACCTGGAAGACGTGTGGGGGGAATGTTTGTTAACACTACCTGTTTCTACACATTACAAAATTCTAGTTGAAATTATGCATACAGCTTACTACTACTCCCGGGATTCGAACCATGGCTGTGTCTGCTAAAAATACAACTATTTGTGTTTCATCACAGTGAGCTATTGAGAAACTGCTGTCAATTCTTTCAATGTTTTCTGTCTAATTCTCCTTTGGTTGTACAATCTGACCTTGTAATTACAACATTCTTATACAGACATTTCTAGACATATTTTTGATATTGCACAGTGTGGAAAAAGTGGTTAACACATTACTATTCAGATATCAGATCTTGGTGCATGCAACATATCAAGCCATACAACACCAGAGTAAACACAACCAGTCCAGGATTTAGAACTTTATTGCCAGGCAGTTGCAGTTTTATTTAAATATGACCTATATGGGACTATTACTGACATATTGTCATACACTGCCAGGTGACATTCTACTCATTTATATTTATTTGGTATGACTACTGCAAGCAGGATTGTTACTCACCAGCCTCACAACACAGCCTTTGCAACCTACTGGCATAGGTTTCATGGTTTGCAGCCCGCTCAGCTGGAGCTGTAATGAAATTAGAGAAATATTTAGGCATACCTATCCATTACATATACAGGCTGGACTTTGGTAAACAGTTATTGCTATGAATACTTACACACTGCTGGGACATCACCCCTCTGCCTTGTTTCTTGGATCCACTGTTCCAAGAGCTCCCTCTTCCTCCGTTTCAAGTCGGCATAGTGGTGCCGGACCTGCTCACCAGTCTGAGGGATACCAGTGGCACTGGTGAGATCAAGGACAAGACTTTCCCAGGCTTCCACTTTGTATTGAGAGCCTTGGAACTGGTCCTGCAACAGTCTCATGTCATGTTTTTTTACAAGGAATCCTATCATGATCTTGGACTCTTGTATGCCCCAGCACTGCACCCGAAAGCGCATGCCCTCTCTAACACCTGCCATAATGCCTACAGTGGGGAGCTTCAACCAGTTATGAGCTGTATTCCTGTCTGTGAGGTTTAAATATGGCTGATTTCCCACCCTTTGCCATGATTGGATGGTTTTGAATATGTTGAGCTTAACTAAGCTACGGGCAAACCTGCTTAGCTAAGGTTGGCAGTGCTTAAAAGGGCGGGTTCAGCTTAGCATTCATTGCTGCACAGTGCTTACACCCATTCAGCATAGCTTTGCAATGCTGAGCATGGCGTATGTTTTATTTTATTGGACTACCACCTGTATGGGATTGACTCATTATTCATTACATATTATAAATTTGTTTACTTTCCTTGATGTCCCCCAGTGTGCTGTAATTGTATTTATGCTTGTGTGACTATATTGTATGGGGCAATTGTGTTTATATGGGGGTTTCACTACTTTATTACACTGGCACCTCGCATCTGGGCCTAATACACTACTCTGGTTGAGAAATATAAGCTACTTCCTACATAAATATACAGATAAATTAAAATTTCAATGATTACACATGCAAAACAGAAATGTCTTTGGTGAGGCTCGAACCATGAATGACTACATGTGATGTGTTCATTCGAACTGCTACACTATTTCATTTGCATTTATCTTGGATGTCTATTGTTATTTAACTTATCGTGCCATTTCAGCTGGGCTAAGCAACGGGCACACCAGAGTAGCTCTGCTTAAACTTTATTGCACATGTGAAAAAAAAATATTTGTTGTGTTTTTTACGTCGTACTCTTCAGAATATCCATGCTGATGCTAAACCTTTTATTCTATCACCTTTCTAAGTTTATAGGGACAATTGTCTTTTATGGCTTTGTCCAGATTTCTTACTCTGAGAGGTTGAGAGGTATGGACAATATACCCTTCCGATAATTCATGCTAATGCTAAACCTGTTATTCTATCAACTTTCTAGGCTTGTAGGGACAATTGTCCCTTATGGCTTTATCCAGATTTCTTACACTGATGAGTTGGGAGGAGTAACGAGTGATCTCACTCTATTTAAATTGCTGTATGGTAATTCTGGTGTGCTGGAGGCGTGTGTATTGTGAGATCACTGGTCTCAGACACACCCCCTGCACTTGTACACAGAACCATGTCCGTATTACAGCACGGCAGCATGCCTACATGCATATGCATGGTGTGCTGCGATGCTGAACAGGAATGGTCCCTTCCAGGTGTATGTTTGTATCAGAAAAAAAAATAATCAAAATTGTTAGAGATAATAATACAGAACTTATATAAGAGAATTTATTGCCAGCTGTTTTTAGAAGTCAGTACAATTGCAGGCTTCAGTGAGTGCTTAAATATAATGTACAGAGTTGTAAAAGGGGCAAAACAAGATAGCTTAGGCTTTTAGGTACCAGGTTATAGGGGGCGCCAATAGCAGAAGAAGTCTATATATAGTTTTTAATTTGCATTTTTTCTGTTCTTTCATAAACTTCTCACAACTGTTTTAAACATTTGTAAGGACATACATCCTTGCGCTAACAACACCATAGCTCACAATCTAATGACTTTCACACCTACTCTCTCTCTCTCTCTCTCTCTCTGTCTCTCTCCCTCTCACTTTCTGTTACTCCAATAAAGGGAAAGAGACAAAGTGAGTAGCTAGGTTACGATGTAAAGATGGGTATCTCTGCCTTATGTTACCTTTGTCTTAAACATATGTCATTCAAAAATATTGCAGCTGCATCTGAAAACTCCAGACTAAGTAGGTATCTCAGAATAGGGCATTTTTTTGTATGTAATAGATCAAACTTTTTATAGGATCATCAGGGCCTTTATAACCCTAGCTGTGCAACAGAACCCAACTGTGTACCTATGTATCATAGGGATTTGGTAGGAGGGGGTATGCTAGTTAAGACATTTATAGATGTTATGTGGTAGATATGTTAGTTTGGGTGTTACTGTCTGCCTCTATGTATCAGAGACATGTGGGTCAGACCTGGAGTGAATTTTGGATTTCCCATCCATTGGTCAAGGTTAAGTTTAAATAGGGTAAGGGATGAACTCAAATTCACATGGATGGGGATCCTGTTGCAGAGCATGGGGATCATCTGAGACACATATCTGTCTCACCAACATGTCTTATTTAGGTCTCAAGCAAAAATTAAGTCCTTAGATTTAGTGGTTCTATTGCTGTTCATTTAGTGGCTGTGCAGAAAGTCCATCTGAGCTAGATCCAAGGATGCCTTGCATGCCAGGCATAGATCGCCTCGCAGTGGGAGACAGATTATAGAGATAGGGTTTTAAGGTGATCTGTACAGGACAATGTGTTTGTAGTATGGATCCTCCTGCATATGTCTGATGAGGTACATACCAAGGGGGAATTATACTCAATGAAAGTTTATTTTCTTAGGAATCTTAATTCATGTTTTTGTTTTGGTTTCTGACATATACAGTGCACAGTTACTTATCACGTTTTTATAGTGTAAGGGTTACTTCATCATAATGCAACTACCAAGTTGTACTACTTATGTAAATAGAACAACACAATTTGCTTTTCAGGAACTTAAGCAGTTTTCAATCTGTGTTTTCATTACAGTTGTATACATATCAAATAGCCAACCTCAGCAATCATTCTAGTATAACAGTTTTAGTTAATGTATGTACCAGCAAACATTCATGCATGTAAAATAAATATATGCACCTGCACACACACACACACACACACACACACACACACACACACACACACACACACACACACCACAGCTGTTGGACATTTATACATGTTCATGTGTCCAAAGTTTGTGGTGTTTTGTGTGTGTGTGTGTGTGTGTGTGTGTGTGTGTGTGTGTGTGTGTGTGTGTGTGTGTGTGCATAATTATGCTTCCTAAAAGTTTTATTTCTGTTTTTGTGCATACTGGTGGTAGGTAAACATGTCTGTTGGGTAAGCGTGCAAACATGTTAATGTGTTCAGTGCCAAAATGCTTTCCTAAAAATATTATTATTAATATTTTTTTTAAAATTCACACATGCATTTCAGATCTTCACATCTTCTATTTTAGAGGGAGAGAGGTTTTCCTGAACTGTTCTGAAACCTGCTTTTAGGCAAACATATGTGATGACAGAACCAGTAAGTATCCCATATCTCAACACTTCAGGATGATAGAATCTGCTGGAAAGAATGGGTGGGCCTGACAAACACCTTATGTTAAGAAGATTAATGATAATGTTGTTACCTGCTTGTTAAACTGAAGCTCAGCACAAAAACTTCAAGTTTCTTGAAAAGCAAAACAGAAGTACAAGCATTTTAAGCTTATTTCTAAACTATTAGTGAGCATTGTTGATGAAGGGAGGACAGGGTATTTTGATAACAAGAAGTAGAGAAAAGAAATACTGCATGCCTCAGAAAGCTAATGCATCTTTCAACAGTCATTGCATACATATGTGTAATGGCCTGCAGTAGCACTTTAGTAATTTTCTGCTATGTGGTTAAACAGATAATCCTGGCATATTTACTTGTTTGCAGTCTTTTACTGTCTTTTTTACAATGTGTCCAGTTATGCCAATAGGACAACTTAATGTAATAAATTAGATATAGACCAATTTAACATATTTATACAAGTGTATATTTATATTTATGTTCATCAGGATGCATTTGATTACAATGCCAAAAAATAAAACTTCACTTCTGCGTTTATTTTTTAACAATGTGTCAGTCTAACATATATTTAGAATTGTTATATGTCATGCTTAAGTACTGTATGCATTCATATTGAAAAAAATGGATACTGTATTTAATGTGAAATGAAGGACTTAACTCCATTAGTTGCATTCCAATTTAATATGTGTATCTGTTTAGAAGTGACACAAATTATAAAGCATGGCATAAACATTGCTGCAGAAAATGGATCAGCTAGATAGTGGTGTAAACAGAGATAACAGACAGATGCAGAAGGTTTGTTCTTGCCTGAATCTGATATTTCTATCAACATTTCCATTTTTTTTGAAGTTGACAAGACCCAAGACAATTATATACTTAATCTTAAATTGGTGTAAATATTTATTGTTTTTAACCAACTGTTTTATTCAGGACTTCATAAGGACTAAATATTGGGAAGGAAAGGATTGTTTAAAACTGGAGTTTTTCCAGGCTGAGTTCAACACATTTTTTTTTTCTGCCAGATAAGTCGAAAAATAGTAAACTGACAGAAAGTAAGATTAAAAGTAGATTTAAAGTGACTCCAGTAGTGCCAGACACAAACACAATTAGGAAATATTTTACTGTAGACTCAGAAGAGTGAACTCATGTCTACCCAGTTATATGCCATCAAGAGAGCAGAATCTTATATTTGGAAAATGAGAAAGTGTTGCTTTTTGCTAAATACACTCAGGTTTATATGCAAATCAAGAATGCATGTCCAAAAACATATTCATAGTCTGGAAGAGAAACAAAAAATAACAATATAATGATTCTTTACAGGTAATTTAAGTTGCTGAGTGAGTTAAGTACACTGTTGTACCAAGTAGTCTTAAACAAGTACTTATTTAAATTTAGAATAACAGATTCACTGGTATTAATTTCTGTTTTAATATCAAATAACTGAACGGTACATTTATTTCTAGATCTATCTGTCTATCTATCTATCTATCTATCTATCTATCTATCTATCTATCTAATCTTTCTGTCTATCAAATTATTTTTAATTTGGTAACTGGAACATTCTTGCTGATTAGAGTAAATTTATGCATCAAACTCTAGTAGAAAAACTCTTGGTTATTAAGCATTAATAATTACATAAGCAAACTGATACAATCTAATTATTTTTGTAGTTTCAAACAATATGATGTAGCTGTGCACATTTATAAGAATATAATATAAAAATAATTATAATAGTGCATAACAGTTTCTTCCTAGGTTTAAATAGATTAGAGCTAATGGCACATCTCTTCATAAGTAGCCTAATATGTTATAGGAAAGTCAACATACTTTGAAAATGTTGATATTCTCCTTACTTCCAGCAGGAAGTAAAAATACTGTCCCCCAGATTCTCTATGGCGTGCACGGTGTGCAGGATTAGTGCAGGAGCTCCAGCAGGCAATATGTCTGCCGTGCGATCCAGGAATCCAGCAAGGGTGTGCACGAGCGCACCTGCACTAGTCCTGCATGGACTAAGCCCCTGTATGCAAATCACCTCATTTGCAGGAGAAATCCATGCAAATGAGGTGAATCTGTGATCCAGGAAGCTTGCAACCAGCCATGCAGGACTAGTGCAATCTGCAGAAATGTACCTGATTAGTAACCGAGTACATTTCTGCAAAATCCAAAACAGAGCTGTGACAGCTCCAAATAAAGGTTGCATATTAGTTAGGAAGCATGCCAGTGGCAAAGTATAAGGCCATTGGCATTGCAAACAGCCAAAAAAAAAAAAAAAACATTTTTTTTAGCCAATCTCAGCTGTTTAAGTGTAGGACAGTAGTGTGCAAACGGGATCGGGGGGAATAACAAAATAAACCTAAATTAAGCATTCTAACTAAAATCACTATTCTGCCATTGAAGTCAATGGCAGGCAGAAGACAACATGGCCAGTGAGTAGTGGTTGCTAAGGGGGGAGGCTTAGTGTGAGACATGTAACTATGCATTAGCAAGCAATCCTATGCAAATGAGAGGAATGATAGTGAATCCCAGTTTTCCTAAGCATGCTAGTCAACCCACAACAGTGTAAGAGTAGGAATAGCTTGGTGCAAGCCTAGGAGTTAGCTGGCATCATGAGGGGGCTGTGTCAGGCATACTGTAAGCGGATTGGAGCCCTGTTGCTCGGGTTTGCTCCTAGCTTAGCACAGCTAAGCTAGGGGGTGTGTCTGAATCTGCTTAGCACTCTTTACATTGTCTAAGCAGGTGTGCACACCACGCACTGAGTTTTAAAGGAAGACAAAAAAAGTTAAACCAGGAAATAGCAGCACTGTGCACATTTGAGCACTCTGTTTGCACGGTGTGCCCCTGGGCTTAAACAGGAAGACAATGGGAAGGGAAAACAGCAGTAGGAAGGTAGTCAAGGAGAACTAGCACAGCTGGCATGTAAAATGTATCAGAATCAGCCAATTACACAAGCAGCAGACCAGCTCAGCCCAAAACACTACTATAAACTATGCAAACACCTTCCCCTCTGGTTTTTCCCATACTCTACACCACCGGTGTATACAAGCGGGGAACGTTTAACAAACAAACCTACAAAATGAGAGGGGCTGCAGCAGGCAACATAGAATAACATATGCAAGAGGCTGAAGGTGGTGAGGATGTGAATGCTGCAGATTAATCCACAGTGAGGAGATGGAGAAGAGTGTACAGACCCAGGGTAATCTACTAGGGGCTACATGAGCTGGAGATAGTAGAGCGCTATAGGGTGGACAGGGACCGCCTACAGAATTGTTGAGCTGTGCCGACCATATCTGATACACCAAACTGACTGAGGGGTACCCATCCAAGTGGATACCAAGGAATGTGTAGGCCTAGGAATACTAGCCACAGGTACCTCCCAAAGCTCAACTGGGGATATCATGGGGATCTCACAGGCATCAGCATCCAGAGTATTCCACTAGTTTCTGGATGCCATGTCAACACATGCTAGTGAGCACGTATATTTCCTCAACACCCTTGAGGTATTGGCCAGCAATATGTGTCTCTCCAAATAACAGAATACCCCGAGGTAGTGGGTGCTATAGACTGCACACACATATGCATAAAAGCACCATCCGGTGATCAGGGTAGGGCCTACATCAACCGCAGGGGCATCCCCTCCATCAACTGCCAGGTTGTCTGTGATGCCCAGGGCATTATAATAAATGTGTGTGCGCTGGCTGCCCTGGAAGCTATTACAATTCCCACATTTGGCATCTGATGCAGCTGTACTAGAGATTTGCCAATGGGGACATCCCCTAAGGTAACCTAGTGCAGGATGCTGGTTACACACTGGAGCCATGGCTGATGACACCTATCAGAAATGCACACACACCTGAACAAGAACACCATAATGAGGCGCATGCACAGACCAGACCTATAATAGAGCATGTGTTTGGGTTGCTCAAATCACGGTTCTGATGTCTGGAAACATCTGGTGGAGCCTTGTGCTACATAGCAGCTACATGTACCCAAATTGTTATGGTATGTGCCATGCTACACAATATGATCCTGTGGAAACAGCTGCAGCAGGAACAGCACGGAGCAGGGCCACACAGCCCCCCACCAATGCCAAGGCCTGCACAAGCATAGAGTGAATCAGAAAAGGAACAACATGAGCCTACCCCAGTAGGCAGATAGAGGTGTGCCCAGTATGCCGAGGCCGCATCAAAGGGACAACGCATAGCACATACACTGACACAGTAGGGACACAGAGAATGACACCTCTCTCTGACTCGCACATACAGTAAAAGGGATGCCAAACATGACAGTACCTGTGCTCAACCATATATAGGGAGTGTACTATGTGCATCTGACATAGGCAACCCTCCAGCACCATCCTCAATCCTGGCACACCCACAAGGTAAGTCAATCAACCTACCAATTGCCAAATGGAGTAGAATGTGTCTTTACCTGTATCTATGATATGGATGTGAGCACGCTAGGGAATTGGGTGGCTAAAAGTTATGGCAGCCAATAGTAGACACCCATAGTGGCACCATGACCCATGACATCTGTTACACATACTGGAGTCACCATAGTACCCAGTACTGCACAGGGTGACAAAACACACTGCAGGAAATGTGCTGGGTGACATGTGTGTCCATATGACTCACACATGCCAGTCAGGGAGGTTCACATACCCAACAACAGTCTCAACCAACAGGACAGGTGTAGACAAACCCAAACAGAGCCTGTGCTATGGCTTCTGAATGATACCTATGGGTAACCTCCCCCAGGCCTACACAGACAGACTACAGCAGGTCAGGCAGTGGGATGTTAGTTCTGAAGGGTAAGAAGTCAGACACTAATATGTAGGGCAACCAAAGCTAAGACATTTAGTACACTGATATGCCACTAGTCAGTATGATAGGTTAGAATACAGAATGAAATGGAGTACCTGACATACCAGCACAGTCATAGCAAATGTGTGCATGTGCCAGGTGTGTCCCCATCCTATGTAGATATGTAGAAACAGTAAGGTATGCCCCCACTCCCATGTAGACATGTAGAAATAGTTGTGTCCCCCAATCCTGTGTAGAAATGTAGTAACAGTCAGATGTGCCCCAATCCACACCCTGTGTAGAAATGTAGTAACAATCAGGTGTGCTGCCCCACTCCCATGTAGACATGTAAACAGTCAGGTGTGCTCTCCCCAATCCTGTGTAGAAATGTAGTAACAGTCAGGTCTGCCCCCATCCTGTGTATAAATGTAGTAACATGCATGAGTAGGTATAATATGAGTGGAACACATGGCCAGAGGTAGACAAGGTAGCAGCATAGGTTGTAGCATTTGCACAATATGAAGGTCTGAGTGTGTTAGGATGGTGTGTTTTTCATAATGTGTGAGAGTGGTCAGTATGTATGTATGCATGTTGAGGTAAGACCTGGTGGCCATTGCCCACTACTGCTGATGATAACAGCGACAAGCCCTCACGACTGCAGTGGCAAAGACAATCCCCACCAGTATAACACATGCAAGCAGTAAGCCATTGTAAATGTATGGTGGTAATATGTGTTACCATCTAAAAGACTGTTGAGCTAGATATGCAAGCAGTACACAGGAAAAAGTACCCCAGACTTACAGTATATATTGTGTCACTGTGAAATGGTGACACCCTTGGATTTGTACATATAGGTATGCATCACAGTAACTGGACCTGTAGTAGGGGATACCGGTGAGGTCTGCCTGAACACCTGCAGATCACGAAGGAGGTAGGACTGATATATTAGGGATCAGCTGATGTACCCGCACATGCCAGCATAACTGTAATGCCCCATGCATATCTTTGTGTCAGATGCAAGTAGTGTCCATAGCACACATGCACCCAGCCATGCAAACCCACCCACAGGCACCTCTCTGGCAATATCCCTGCTGTGGGGAATGGATTCAGTACGAACCCACCTGTATATGGCAATAGTAGAAGACTGCAGCATTCAGTGCAGGTGTCCCATGCAGGTGTGCCCCTAGGTGTAGGTAGCACCCTGCCAGCATCCACACCACCTGATCAAGACTGATAGAAGGTATTGGCATGAACAACTATCTCATCTACCCTGTCACCCCAGGAGGAATATACTGCATGGTGATGTGGGACTGTAGGACTGACAGAATGCAACAGCCTGCCACATCTGGCCTGAATCAACACCTAATGCCCCACAGGCACCTGCAAAAGGCCCATGTCTCACAAGTACTGCCAATGCATGTCATGTCATGGACACCCAAATAACAACATAACACATTCCATCTAAGCCATATGCAAGGCCATGTGGACAAACCACAGTAACATGTCCCACTGCATGAACACTAACACACACCTGTGATGTGGTGATACCCTTAGGGAAAGTATCACAGAATGTATGCATAATGTATGGAAGGGGTTAGAATAACAGAGGGTGGGAGCACAAGTAAGGGATGCCAAACATGACACTACTGGCAACCTGATTAAAAGGTACACTGGTTGATAGTGGTATATGAGGGACCACCTACAGAATTGTTGAGCTGTGCCGACCATATCTGATACACCAAACTGACTGAGGGGTACCCATCCAAGTGGATACCAAGGAATGTGTAGGCCTAGGAATACTAGCCACAGGTACCTCCCAAAGCTCAACTGGGGATATCATGGGGATCTCACAGGCATCAGCATCCAGAGTATTCCACTAGTTTCTGGATGCCATGTCAACACATGCTAGTGAGCACATATATTTCCTCAACACCCGTGAGGTATTGGCCAGCAATATGTGTCTCTCCAAATAACAGAATACCCTGAGGTAGTGGGTGCTATAAACTGCACACACATATGCATCAAAGCACCATCCGGTGATCAGGGTAGGGCCTACATCAACCGCAGGGGCATCCCCTCCATCAACTGCCAGGTTGTCTGTGATACCCAGGGCATTATAATAAATGTGTGTGTGCTGGCTGCCCTGGAAGCTATTACAATTCCCACATTTGGCATCTGATGCAGCTGTACTAGAGATTTGCCAATGGGGACATCCCCTAAGGTAACCTAGTGCAGGATGCTGGTTACACACTGGAGCCATGGCTGATGACACCTATCAGAAATGCACACACACCTGAACAAGAACACCATAATGAGGCGCATGCACAGACCAGACCTATAATAGAGCATGTGTTTGGGTTGCTCAAGTCACGGTTCTGGTGTCTGGAAACATCTGGTGGAGCCTTGTGCTACATAGCAGCTACATGTACCCAAATTGTTATGGTATGTGCCATGCTACACAATATGATCCTGTGGAAACAGCTGCAGCAGGAACAGCACGGAGCAGGGCCACACAGCCCCCCACCAATGCCAAGGCCTGCACAGGCATAGAGTGAATCAGAAAAGGAACAACATGAGCCTACCCCAGTAGGCAGATAGAGGTGTGCCCAGTATGCCGAGGCATCAAAGGGACAACGCATAGCACATACACTGACACAGTAGGGACACAGAGAATGACACCTCTCTCTGACTCGCACATACAGTAAAAGGGATGCCAAACATGACACTACCTGTGCTCAACTATATATAGGGAGTGTACTATGTGCATCTGACATAGGCAACCCTCCAGCACCATCCTCAATCCTGGCACACCCACAAGGTAAGTCAATCAACCTACCAATTGCCAAATGGAGTAGAATGTGTCTTTACCTGTATCTATGATATGGATGTGAGCACGCTAGGGAATTGGGTGGCTAAAAGTTATGGCAGCCAATAGTAGACACCCATAGTGGCACCATGACATCTGTTACACATACTGGAGTCACCATAGTACCCAGTACTGCACAGGGTGACAAAACACACTGCAGGAAATGTGCTGGGTGACATGTGTGTCCATATGACTCACACATGCCAGTCAGGGAGGTTCACATACCCAACAACAGTCTCAACCAACAGGACAGGTGTAGACAAACCCAAACAGAGCCTGTGCTATGGCCTCTGAATGATACCTATGGGTAACCTCCCCCAGGCCTACACAGACAGACTACAGCAGGTCAGGCAGTGGGATGTTAGTTCTGAAGGGTAAGAAGTCAGACACTAATATGTAGGGCAACCAAAGCTAAGACATTTAGTACACTGATATGCCACTAGTCAGTATGATAGGTTAGAATACAGAATGAAATGGAGTACCTGACATACCAGCACAGTCATAGCAAATGTGTGCATGTGCCAGGTGTGCCCCCCATCCTATGTAGATATGTAGAAACAGTAAGGTATGCCCCCCACTCCCATGTAGACATGTAGAAATAGTCAGCTGTGTCCCCCCAATCCTGTGTAGAAATGTAGTAACAGTCAGGTGTGCCCCCCCAATCCACACCCTGTGTAGAAATGTAGTAACAATCAGGTGTGCTGCCCCCACTCCCATGTAGACATTTAAAACAGTCAGGTGTGCTCTCCCCCAATCCTGTGTAGAAATGTAGTAACAGTCAGGTCTGCCCCCCCATCCTGTGTATAAATGTAGTAACATGCATGAGTAGGTATAATATGAGTGGAACACACATGGCCAGAGGTAGACAAGGTAGCAGGATAGGTTGTAGTATTTGCACAATATGAAGGTCTGAGTGTGTTAGGATGGTGTGTTTTTCATAATGTGTGAGAGTGGTCAGTATGTATGTATGCATGTTGAGGTAAGACCTGGTGGCCATTGCCCACTACTGCTGATAACAGCGACAAGCCCTCACGACTGCAGTGCCAAAGACAATCCCCACCAGTATAACACATGCAAGCAGTAAGCCATTGTAAATGTATGGTGGTAATATGTGTTACCATCTAAAAAACTGTTGGGCTAGATATGCAAGCAGTACACAGGAAAAAGTACCCCAGACTTACAGTATATATTGTGTCACTGTGAAATGGTGACACCCTTGGATTTGTACATATAGGTATGCATCACAGTAACTGGACCTGTAGTAGGGGATACCGGTGAGGTCTGCCTGAACACCTGCAGATCACGAAGGAGGTAGGACTGATATATTAGGGATCAGCTGATGTACCCGCACATGCCAGCATAACTGTAATGCCCCATGCATATCTTTGTGTCAGATGCAAGTAGTGTCCATAGCACACATGCACCCAGCCATGCAAACCCACCCACAGGCACCTCTCTGGCAATATCCCTGCTGTGGGGAATGGATTCAGTACGAACCCACCTGTATATGGCAATAGTGGAAGACTGCAGCATTCAGTGCAGGTGTCCCATGCAGGTGTGCCCCTAAGTGTAGGTAGCACCCTGCCAGCATCCACACCACCCGATCAAGACTGATAGAAGGTATTGGCATGAACAACTATCACATCTACCCTGTCACCCCAGGAGGAATATACTGCATGGTGATGTGGGACTGTAGGACTGACAGAATGCAACAGCCTGCCACATCTGGCCTGAATCAACACCTAATGCCCCACAGGCACCTGCAAAAGGCCCACGTCTCACAAGTACTGCCAATGCATGTCATGTCATGGTCACCCAAATAACAACATAACACATTCCATCTAAGCCATATGCAAGGCCATGTGGACAAACCACAGTAACATGTCCCACTGCATGAACACTAACACGCACCTGTGATGTGGTGATACCCTTAGGGAAAGTATCACAGAATGTATGCATAATGTATGGAAGGGGTTAGAATAACAGAGGGTGGTGTGGGAGCATGGGCAGCATGGAATGTGTAGGGTCTAACACCAAGCTGTGTGCACACTGTCCCTGGCTGCAAACACATAAATGAGAGGGTACACACCTGCCTGTACACCACAATACAGTAAATGTCCTGAGCCATGCCCCATGCCTCTGGCTAACATGTGCAAATCTGTACAGCTGTGAGGCATTGCCACAGCAGGATAAGGCCATACTGCCATGTTGATGCGTGGGCAAGGATGGGATCTGCTGCCAGCACTGTACCAAGGTGCTGAACTGGATATACAAACCCAGCACCAAGTGTCTGGGGGTCGCCCTCTAGAATGGCATAACTTACCAAGAATACGTAGGTGTCTGCCCACAATACTGGACACAGCTGCAGTCACCCTTGCCCCACAAGTCATCACTGTGAGCAAGAATGTCCCTCTGACAGCACATGAGGACAGAAAACATCACTGTGTCTAACAGTACACATGTCTGAATATCTCTGTTAACAGCAGTACCATGCAGCTGAAGCAGCACAGACACAATCACCTACAGTACACACTATCCCCTGCACAGTTTGTCCCCATATTGCCAAATGATTGACAGATACCCTGCAGAAACAGTATGCTTCCTGTAGGTGTACAACACAAATGTCTGCACTGCAATACAAACTACCTGAAATTGATTCACGCATTCAATACAGAAGGGCATACTGAGCATGCTCACACACTTAACAAATGAAATTCATGTCTGCAAACAACAGTGGGCCAGACATATCTGGCTTTTTCAGATGTTAGTGCATCCACTCATCAGTATGCAGCACTCATGCTTTGCACACACACTGGATAGGAATACAGGCATATATCCAAGGACAACACACTATAATAAGCCAAAAGTAGACATACACAGATGTATGGAATACAATGACTGTCACAAGAGGCCATCCATTATGAGGCCTGCCCCACCCAGCACACAGCCAAATGGCTACAACCACATGAGGTTCGTCTGTCACTCACTTTTGACCTTAGCCACTGGTATCTGTCAGCATGACGGACTATGTGATTCAAGTGCTAGCTGTGCAACATGACTGTACAAGGAAGTAGTCATCTAGCAGCTGTATACACGTACCTGTGAAATATACCCTGCGTGTGCCCGCATGTGGTGTGTCAACCTCTAGATGAATGGTTTATGGTCCATGCACACACACTGTCCTCCCCATAGCTGTACTATCACAAGCCTGCTGAGGTCATCCACTTTGAAATACACCCTTGTGAAAGGTGCAGGCCAGTAATCTCCGAGGAGCTTCCTATAACTGCGTGCTGCTGTAGCTTGATAAATTAGTTAGGTAAGAGTTGTAGTCCCAGAAATGGCAAGTGTGTGTGTGTGTGTGTGTGTGTGTGTGTGTGTGTGTGTGTGTGTGTGTGTGTGTGTGTGTGTGTGTGTGTGTTTGTGTCACTGTCAGTGTAGAGAGCAATGCTTTTTAGGCTAGTCATACTCACTACAATTCAAATGCCCTACTTTGTCAAGGCTGCTGATGTCATACACTGTGAAATGTACCTTTTGGAAAGCTGCAGCCTACTAATCTCCATGGCGCATCCTATACCTGCGTACTGCTGTAGTGTAATAAACTAATTAGGTAGGAGTTCTAATCCCAGACATGGCAACTGTGTGTGTGTGTGTGTGTGTGTGTGTGTGTGTGTGTGTGTGTGTGTGTGTGTGTGTGTGTGCAATGCATTTTAGCCTAGCCACACTCACAACAATTCAAATAGTCTACTTTGGCAATCTTGCTGATGTCATTCATTGTGAAAAACATCTTTGGGGAAAGAGTTCTTCAGTAATCCCTGCAGTGTGTTCTATAACAACTTCATGATGTAGTGTGATATAGAACTCTGGTAGGGGTTCTATACCCTCACATGTTGGTTGTGGATGTTTTGGGTGTGTTTCAGTGTCTGTGTAGGGAGCAATGCATTTTAGCCTAGCCACACTCACTACAATTCAAATGCCATACTTTGGCAGTCCTGCTGATGTCATCCAATGTGAAATACACCTTTGGAGAAGGAGTACTCCAGTAATCTCCATGGTGTGTACTATAACTGTGTAGTGCTGTAGTGTAATAAACTAATTAGGTACGAGTTCTAATCCCAGACATGACAGGTGTGTGTGTGTGTGTGTGTGTGTGTGTGTGTGTGTGTGTGTGTGTGTGTGTGTGTGTGTGTGTGTGTGTGTGTCTGTGTTTGTAACTCATATCCTGTGTGGAGGTGGGTGTGAGTGTGTAACAACTGGGCCCAATCTGGAGCATGTTTTGCAAATTTCTTATATGGTGGCCCTAGTATAGGTTCATAGGTAGGTACTAGGCTATCTGCCCAAAGGTATTTATAAGCCTAGCTAGAATGTGTTGGCTTTCAGTGGCCCTTAGATTAGTTCCCTGTGCCTCTGTCCAGCAGAGCTACTGAAGTGATCCACGGGATAAACTTCCTGTTTCCCATCCACTTGTCAAGGTTTCTCTTGAAGACTGTTAATGAGGAGCTCTGCCTAATGTAGATTGGAATCTTGTTCCAGAGCATGGGAAGTCTCTGGGACAGGAATGTATCCCTCCAGCACATCCTATTTATTGTTGTGGTGAGGTTTAGATCCCTAGAGCGTGTGGCTCAAGGGGATATGGTTTTCTTTAGGTGGAGCATGTCCATCAATTCTGGGTTGGACATGGCCTTGTATGTCAGGCAGAGATCACCTCTGAGTAGGTGGTATGCAACCAAGTACAGCTGGAGTTTCTTCAGTCGAGCTGCATAGGACATCTGTTTGAGGCCAGTGATCCTCTTGGTGAGGTACTTCTGTGGTCTTTCCAGCTGTTGCAGGTGTCTTGAAAGGTCCATCCCAAATGGGGCATTGTATTCTATGATGGGTCTGATGAGTGATGCATAGAGGAGCCAAATGATCTCTTTTGATCTGGATGCAAACCTTTTTGTGATTAGGAGGGCCACAGAGAAGGATTTTCTAACCACTTTGGCAATGTGATTATCAAAGGAGAGATTACTATCTACTTGGGTCCCCAGATCCCTTATTTCATCTTCCATATTTAGGGGGCTACTACCTATGTGGTAATTTGTGGGTACTTAGTTTTTTTTTCCAAAAAGGATGACTATGCACTTTCTGGCATTTAGCTTAAGGCCATAGTTTTGACACCAGGTATCTGTCTCAGTGAGACCCTTTTGGAGGATGTCTGTGTCAGCCAGAGAGTCAATTATATCCCCTAATTTGCAGTCGTCTGGGAACTTGGTCAGCCATAGTCCTCCTGTGCTTGCCTGTACCTCTGAGAAGTATATGCCAAACATGACGGGTCCCAGGACTGAGCCCTGGGGAATGCTACTTGTAACCGGTTTAGAGTCAGACCTAGCTCCTGCAACTCTTACCATGTGGGTTCTGTCCATGAGCCAGTTGGCAACCCATCTTGTGACATAGGGGTTTATGTTCAGGCTGGAGAGCTTGTCTATAATACCAGAACGGGGAATGGTGTTGAAGGCCTTTGTGAGGTCTAGCTAGGCTGTGTGGACCAGCTTTCCCTCATCTATAGCCTTGGTAACTCTATCAAAGAAGTCTACCAGGTTTAGGAGGCACGATCTGCCCTTAACAAAGCTGAACTGGGTAGGGTCCAGTGTTTGGATGTACCCAATGTCTCTTTTAATGAAATCCATGATGATGAGCTCCATAGCCTTGCAGACCAAGCTAGTCAGGCTTATAGGATGATAGTTCTCGGGGTCTGTTGTGGGTCCACATTTGTGGAGCAGAATAACCATTGCTGTGCACCACTCTATGGGCACATAGCTTGTGGAGAGGCTGAGTTTGAACAGTGTGTTTAGGTGAGGGGTTAGTTTATCTTTGAGCTCATGTAGGACTCAGCTTGGGACACAGACCAGTCCCATTGGTGCTGTGTTTTTGGCTTTGGTGAAGGCTGTTTTAACCTGAGTGTCTGTGATTTCAGGGGTACTACATTCTTCTGGTATGGTTATGGGCTTTTTTGGGGGTGAGAGGGGGGGTGAAGTTTGCACTGAACCTGTCTGCCAGGATGTTGGCGATGTCGGTCGGTTCAGTGTATTTTGTGCCATTCTGCACTAACTCTGAGCAGATCTGGGAATTGCCACTTAGATTCTTGACATAGATAAATAATGCCTTGTGGTTATCTTTGGAGTCCTTTCCAATTTCTCTTTTGAAGCTAGCCTTGGATGATTTTATGAGGGATCGTAGTGTCTTGCTGATACTGATCAGGAATGTCTTCCCCTCTTGATATTTTACTCTTTTCTCTACTAGTTTCCTCTTCCTTCTATTATATAGCTTGTTTCTGGCAGGGGTCCACCAGACTGGTTTCCTTTTCTTGAAGAGTGATTCTTGGTTTTGCTTGGGATAGCATGATCCATGCATTCTTGTAGGTACCTGTAGAGCACATTAGTAAAGGATTTTGCAGCTTGGGCAGCATTATTTTTTAGCATGGAGGATTTGAAACTTTCCACCTCGGTCTTAAGTAACGTGAAGTTTGTTTTTAGAAAGTATTTCACAGTGGTTTCTTTGACCGGGGGTGGGGGAGGAATATGGATATACAGAGTGATTAGTTTATGGTCAGATCTAACCAGCGAGAGGTTGATCTCCAGTGTGGAACACTAGTCACTCATGTTGGTGATGACCAGATTCAATATGTTGTCACCTCTGGTGAGGGTGTTGACCAGTTGATCCAGGGTGTTTGAGCTTATAAATTCTAGGAAATGTTGGGCAAGGGAGTTAGTACTTGAGTAGTTCTCCCAGTTAATGTTTGGGTAATTGAAATCACCCAATATCAGGGTGTTTGCTAGGACCTTTATGTTTCCCATTGTTTCCAGAAATGCGGATAGGGGTCCTGGGACATGGTTGGTGATCTGTAGCAAGCTACAATTTGAATTGCAGTTCTGCCCATTGTTAGTTGCACGTGGATGATCTCTGAAGCATCGTGCTGTGCCACTAACCTGGAGGTGTGGGTATCCTTGATGAATATGGATATTCCCCCACCTTTTGTATTTCAGTCCGGGTTTTGTGGCCAAAATGTATGGTATGAGTTGTAGCCTGGTAGTGCTGGGGTGCTCTCTGGAGCTAGGTTTTTGTTACTGCACATATATCAATTTTCTCCATACTGAGGAGTGCCTCGAGTGCGTGCATTTTGAGGTTTAGACTTCTGGCATTGAGTAGCATTGCCCTCAGTTTTTTGTTACTTGTGCTATTTATGGTGGAGGGTTTGTCTTTTGAGCCTTGCCTAAAAAAGGCACTACGGGGGTGGTAAGAGCTTTGGCCGGTATTCGAAAGCCTAAGGGTGACAGGTGCAAGCCATCTCTAGCAAAGCAGCGTGGCTTGTCGAGCATGTCATTCCAGGCGGACAGACAATGGATCTCCTTTGAATGACAACAGAAGCATAGCCAATTGTTGAAATCGATATTTTTTTTCTTTATACCATGCTATCATTCTTGGAGAGAGCAGGATGCTACTCAGGGTCATACTGGCCTGGAGTACGTGATCAGAGAAGTCCTCCATGTCTCTTTTCATGTAGTCCAGGGAGGTATGGCTCAGGTCATTCACACCAACATGGACAATGACAGAGTCATATTTGTACTTATTCTGGAGTGGCCTGAGTGCTTGTGTTATGTGGCGGATCCTGGCACCTGACAGGTAGCTAACAGTAACCTTCTACTTGTACAGCCTAGTCAGTGGGACGTCAGTGTGCCTGACTATAGAGTCACCTATTACTAGTGTGTTGGGTATGTTATTTTGCCTTAAGGGCTGTGATTGCATGACACAATGTCCACCGTACAGGAATAACAGATGTGAAATAGCCGAGAGGCTGGGGTGCAAATCCATAACAATGCATGTGACATCAAGGCCAGGCAAACAAAGTTAGCAACTCTAGTATTACACAGAGAACAGTCTCAACCCATGTCTCATGCACACTCACTTGCCAAGGCAACATATTGCCCACTGATAGTAACTATGGAGTGATTGCAGTGGGCTACAGAGGGCTTGCCCCCCTGTCTATCTGTCCAATAGGCAAGTGTATGCAGACAGTGCACCTTCATCCATGTTTCCCACTGGACACCTTCAACACCTGTGGTGCCATCAAATGTAACCCAAAGGACATGCCATGCCTGAAAACATGCCCTGTATGGACAGATGCCACTGACACTAGGGAATGCTGTTAGCATGCTATCAATGTAGGTGCAGGGTAAACCTGCTCTTCGTTACCAGTTCCCACCACATGAGGCCAGGACTGGCACATCTGATGATAGCCTGTGTACACAATATGAGCCAGACACCCCAAGTATAGTTCCACAAGTCACTGTACATGCATGTGGGAGGTGTGCACATTCCAGACACCGTCCATGTCATGCACTAAGGAACACATACATGGCAAGCAATGCACAGCATTGGCCACATGCAATAGTCACCGTGTGTGAGCCTTTCCAGACTACTGTATTAGTATAACTGTTTCACAGTTACATTACTCTGTTTGTATGGATGTCAGTGTTTGAACAGCTTTATGAAATGACATATAAAACTGTAATAGTACACAAATAAAGGTTTTCCATTTATGCAAACATGTGTGTGGTGTTATATCCTATGACCTCTCTGTGGGTATATGTTGCAGGCAATGATTGTCATTTGTATCAGTGGCTCAAACAGTGTCCAGTTGTTAAGGTATTAACTGTAGGCATAGTGGCTGTTCCATATTTTGTGCACCTTCTACATATGTATCTTACTGTACATATCTCTGCGTGTGTATGTGTAGTCACATATCTATCTATCTATATATATATATATATATATATATATATATATATATATATATATATATATACAGATATATGTATATCTGTATTTGCATATATGTGTCTGTGTATATGTATCCTGGGGATGTTAATAACTTCCACATTGTACATTTCCTATGGGAGCCAGACTGTTCTGCATATATTACCAATACCAGCCTGACATCATACAGGTGGGCTGTAGTACTGTTAACATCTTGTGCCCATATCGTGTCAGGTCCTGGTTATGAGATCTGCAAGACTTGGTAGTGTATTGCAGGGTGAACGTGTTTGGCTGTGGGGGGTATACCTAGTCGTACAAGACGTATATTGTTTGTGGCCTCTCAACCCCATTAACGGTGCATGTGGACTTATATGTTTTAGTTATTTTCCCATTGTTATCTACAGATGTATGTCCATATATACCTATATAGATATATATATATATATATATATATATATATATATATATATATATATTTGCTTACATATATATATAATTATGTCCATATACACCTACATAGATATATATATATATATATATATATATATATATATATACATAGATATATATATATCTGCTTACATATATGTAACTTGCTGTGTATATTTAGACATATAGATGTAGACATATATATCTATAGATGTAGGCATTCGCATGTATATATGTTCATATATATTTATATATATGTATATATTTCTAAATATATGCATATATATCTACATATATAGATATGTTGTATCTGTTTAGATATTAATGTCTTATGTAATATATTTACTCGCACACACATACATCTAAATGTTGGAATACATTCTCTGCACTGCTAACTTCCGGTTACAGTTTCTTATACTCATTTAGCTTCTAAATTGCTTAACCTGTGTAGACATTGCTTACCCCCATGCAAACAGGCTTAAACCCACTTACTGCTGCTTAAAAGTGCTTACTCCTGCTTACCCCCATGCTAATTTCTTTAAAAGAAAAGAAAAAGGGGTTGATAGGAAAGTGGTGAAAAAAAGGGCACAAAGAGGGAAAGGCAGTAGGGAAAATAGCCAGGGATATACAGGAAGGGTGTAGGGAAGGTCCATAGCTGCCCATTTCTTCTACAGCAACAGCTGTGCATGTACACTGAATTTGGAGGTAGATTTGGACACTCAAACCACTGGGAGGGGGTGAGGACAACAATAATACATTATGATGCCAATTAGATCAGATTACATGTGTCCAGTGGACACGTGTATGAAATGGACAGCTATGTATGGGGTGAGATTATTTTGTGGGAACAGATTGCCCTTTTTTTTCAGGTGAGAGTGGGATGTTGGGGAGGGGTAGTAGATTTATTTGGGGAGGTAGGTTGGGCAGGTTAACATACAAGACAAAACAAGACGCATACATGGGCGGTATATGACACATGTGGGGAGTAAACACCTTGATGGGGAGGGGTGTTGGATAATCAGAAGCCCGCAAGCCCCCTAGTGGTAACAGTGGGGCTGAGGTCCCCACCCATGGGCAGTCACCACTGCACCTTTACAGCCCCGAAGGTGGCTGTGCTGGGGGCTGAATCACAGAGCCAAGCTGACTCTCTAATCACGACAAATGGCCCTCGAGCTGGCGTAGGAGATCACCAAACTGCTGGTTAATCTCTCTGTGCACCATGACCCCATCCCCCTGAGGTGGTTCCACCCGAAGCTGGTGCAGGACCAACAGACAGGGAGGTCCCAGGTTAGGCCCCAGACATGCTGGTGCCCGGTGCCACAGCCAGCTAAGGTGGGACAGGTGGGTCCACTGAGACCGGCCTTCCCAAACGTGCTATAATGTTTAGATTTCATCATCATATGTTAACACATTCCAGGGTTAGGTATAACAGCATGCATAGATATTCCCATTAACCCAGACACCAGATACGGAACAGCTGCACAGCAAACAGAACACATGCTTATATGGAACAACAGTGGTAATAAGTACAGCATGCAGGTACATTGATGGCACTATGCCACCAATGTTGGAATAATTCAATATAGCACATGCATGGGAACCATTAAATATTTATCAAACAATTGGACATTATCAGAACATAGGTGTCATTACATACCAGTTGGGGTGGGTATGTTGATTATTGTTGGAAATATGGTGGGGGGGGGACTAGTATATTCCTGTAGTCCACATTACTTTCCTAGTCAGTGCTGTTATCCATATCTTACAAGTCTTACTACACTATCCTATAGCCTTAGTTTGGACAGTGATATGGCTATCGTCATTGTTACACATGAACAGGTTTTACCTGTAGTATACACCTCTTACCTTGTATACCTGTGGAGGGAATGTTTGTTAATACTAACTGTTTCTACACATTCTCCCAGATTCTGAGTTGATGTTGTGCACATAGTTATCCAACTCTTTCTGCACAGACTCTGGCCATGTGTTAACCACATGCTTGTCTGCTGGGACATATCTGGAATATTGATCTCTTCCACCTTTTGTGACCTGACATACACAAATACATGCTTTACTACACAGTTATATTATGTAGCACAGTGTGGGTGACAGTGACCAGTGATACTTCATTATTCAGAGAAACTGCAACACTCACAATTCCCTACAATACCAGAGTGAACAGTACCAGTTCAGCTTATAATGGTCTGTATTTCTCAGCACAGTGTTCACATCCGACATACCTGTGGGAGCATTGTTTGTTAGCACTACCTGACTGTTGCCACACAACGTTCCAGATTACACATTAGTATTATGCACATACATCTCACTCTGTTACTGTACACAATCAGGTCACAGCTTGACAACATGGGAGTGTAGATAAGACATACTTGACATATTACTCTCCTAACAGTTTTGGGGGGTGCTACAGTGACAGGTGTGTTCTCATAGATCAAGAATAAAGTTCTCGGCACTGGATAAAGTAACCAGCGATAGTTATAAAGGAACAATAAATAAAATAAAACTCGCTGGATTCACACGGCTCGTAACTATTTATTAGAAAAAAGTGAGCGCTTTTGCAGAGTATTCTCTGCTTCATCAGACATATTATGGAAGTTAAAACACCGTTTAAATAGTTCACTATTCAAATGATGTTTTAACTGCCATAATATGTCTGATGAAGCAGAGAGGACTCTGTGAAAGCACTCACTTTTTCTAATAAAGAGTTACGTGCCGTGTGTATCCAGCGAGTTTTATTTTATTTTTTGTGTTCTCATAGATGTTTGACAATCACTTGTATTCCCTGTTTGCTGGCTAAACATCTGGGATCATCCCACACACTTACCAGTGGGACAGGGGGACAGGCAGCAGATATGGGCCCATATTCTGGACATTCTGGCCTCATCTGTACAGTTATGGGTTATGATTCTGTATGCAGCCTAATTCCACTCCCAGGATTCAGACCATGGCTGTGTCCACTACAAGTTAAACACTGTTCATCACAGTTGTGTCTGCTATATAGCTATTGCTATATATCTCCTATCTGCTTTCTGTCTTATTAATCCCCTGTGCTTTTGCATTCTCACCTTGTATTACAACACTCTTATACAGATTCCCTAGACAGCGATATGTTGTAGGACAGTGTAGATGACAGTGATGTGTAATACCTCATTATTCAGAGCAACTGCATCAGTCGCAATGCCATACAATACCACTGTGAACAGTACAAGTACTGGGAATCATTCTTGTATTTCCGGGCACAGTGTTGGTATCTGACAGACTTGTGGAGAGAATGTTTATTAGCACTACCTGAATGTTCCCACACACAGTACCAGATTCCACATTACTATTATGCACATACATGTCACTCTGTTACTGTACACACTCTGACTACAGCTTGACAAGTTGGGGTGTAAATGGGACATATGTGGCTTCTTAGTCACATAAGGTATCGGGGAGTTGCTAGTGTGCCAGTTTTGTTCACATAGATGTGTGTCAATCAGTTGTCTTTCTTGCTTGCTACCTATATGTCTGGGATCATCCCACTGATTTCCCAGGGGGACAGTTTGATAGGCAACAGTTATGGGCCACTTTAATAGACATTCTGGACACATCTGCACAGTTGTGGGGTATGATTCTGTATGCAGACCACTACCACTGGCAGGATTCGGACCGTGGCTGTGTATGCTAAAAAAAAAAACAACAGTTCACATCGCAGTTGCATGTGCTATTTGGTTTTTGTTGTTTGCATTTTCCCTTTTTACTGTCTATGTGTCTCTCAGTTGTACTAAATGGCCTCCGGGGATTACATCTGTCATATACAGGCATTCCTACACATTCAATTTATGGTGCATGGTGTGGGTAACAGTGCTTAATACAGCAGTACTATTACATAACTGCAAATCTACATTACTATATGATACCAGAATATACACATGCAGTCCAGCAGCTAGACCTGTTTTGTCAGGCTATTACACTTTTATTGACATATAAACAATATGAGTCTCTTCCTGCCATATTGTCTAGTGTATGTAGTACTTTTCTTGAACAATACAGATTTTATACAAGCAATTAATTTACTACTACTTTTAGTTTTATTTCCTATGACAGTATGGAATGCTCAAATGCATGAGTATTACTGACCTGCCTCATGTCGCAACCTCACCAGGCGACTGATGTGGGCCTCCTGGTTCACGGCCCACTCCATTGCAGCTGTGGGGGACATAAGAGGAATATTTAGTCATATCTATCCATGATATACCTGAGCTGACAATTATTACACACATACTGGGGTGATACTTACACACGACTGGAACATCCCCTGCCGCTCTATCCTCTTGGAGCCACTCCTTCAAGAGGTCCCCCTTACGCCGCTTCAGGTCAGCATAGTGGTGCCTGACCTGCTCACCAGTTCAGGGTATGCCAGTGGCACTGGTGAGATCATGAGCGAGATGGTCCCAGCCCTCCGCCTTATATTGGGAGCCCTGGTATTAGCCCTGCAGCAGTCTCTGATCATGGTCATTGACAAGG
Source organism: Protopterus annectens (assembly GCF_019279795.1). Lineage (NCBI taxonomy): Eukaryota > Metazoa > Chordata > Ceratodontiformes > Protopteridae > Protopterus > Protopterus annectens. The sequence goes on from NC_056729.1 coordinate 978,869,377, forward strand.
AGTCCTTCCATGACCTTGGACTCCTGGATGCACCAGCGCTGTGCCCAAAAGTGCACACCTTCTCCCCTTACTGCCATAGTGCCTGCAAGGGGAAGCTACAACCAGTTATGAGATGTATTCCTGCCTCTTGGGTTTAAGTAGGGCCAATTTCCTGCACTTTTCCATGATTGGCCTGTTTTGAAAAGGCTAAGCTATGGGCAAACCTGCTTACCTAAGGTTGGCATTGTTTAAAGGGGGTATACCACTGGGCACAATGAGTTAACTGGTGTACACATTGCTTACACCTCCTATGCTGGCCTGTGCAATGCTTAGCATTGCTTACATTAGACTTTGCATTCTATTTCCTTTTTGGCATTGATTTCTTATTCATTACATCTTATATATCTGCCTGCTATCCATTTTTAATGTGTACGTATACTCTATGGGGTCCTTGTGTTTTATTGGGGACTTCAACACTCTATTACAATTACACCTCACTTCTGGGCTTACTGCTGTACTCCAGTTCACATATTTATGTTATGTAGTGGGCTATGGAACATATGACTGTATACTGATTCCTTTCTCAGGTTCAATTTGGTTTTACTATGGTGAAGACTTGTTTGTTGATGCCTCATTCTTCTGTACTTCTGTGATGGATTGGTGGTTAACTACTGTGACTATGGTGTATAGGATCCTGGGATTGAGACCTTCATGGCTGTTTATTTTGTTGATGGGCAGAACAAGGGCCATTGGATGCAGAGTGATTAAGACACCTTTGAGCATTTGTAAGCAGGTTTGTGCAACGGTAAGCAATGCTAACCTGCCATTACATCTGCTTACAGAGAGTTAGCTTTAGAACTGCTTAACCAGTGTAGGCATTGCTTACCGTCATGCAAACGGGCTTAAGCCCACTTACTAGTGCTTAAATATGCTTACTACTGCTTATTTGTGCTTAAACCTGATTACTAGTGCCTTATTCATTATGACTCTGAAATCTCACATGTGCATTTACTGCAGTAATCCAGTTCATAAAAATATGTTATTTAGTGGGTTATGCAACATAAATATTACTCATAACGTGCTTTGCCATGGAAAAGGGAGTCTGCTGCAGTGGGACTCAAACTGGGAATGCCTGCTCGTAAGGCAAATGCTCTGCTCACTACACTATTGCTATGCTGCTTCATTTGCATATATCTTCCTTGTTATCCTTTTCAGCCATTTAAGCTATATTAACCGTAGCTAAGTGATGGGCACACCTGCACACCTATGGTTAGCTTTCATGGGATTTAAAAAAAAAATAAAGGGTCTGTTCATTTTATTTATGTATACTGTTGCTGTTGTATACAAGGGGGACTGTTGGTGGGGATTTGCGGACACCTATGAGCGGTCTCGCTCATTTCTTACTCCTTTCTGCAGTTCTTCATTGCGGGGGCATGCATATTCTGAGAGGTCTGCTCTTAGACACACCCCCTGCACTCTTACATGCTCCGTGTAAGCCTAGGAGCTCAGGCAGCATGCCTCATTATTATGCATGGCACGCTGCCGTCCTGCTCCTAGACGGCCACCTCCATGCAGGACTAAGCTAGTCCTGCATGGAGTAATAGTAAATCCGGGGGTATATCTATTAAGAAGCATTATTTGATGGGTAGGTGCTTAATATAAACCACTTTTTATATTGTGTATATTGTGGACAACTTTTCAATTAGAGGTAGGTAATGGGGAGGGTGGAGAAGACAGCAAGGTAAGTGCTAAAACATTTTATGTAAATGCCAGACTTTTTATAGCAGTTAAAATGGCTGGAAATCTAAACAAAGACACAAATGAGATGCAGAAATAAAGTATGCAAGTTTTTGCTGTTCTTTTTAGCATTATATGTAATTTTGCACCATAATTCTGAAGTTGCTAAATAATTTGAGAGTAGAACTATAAACTAGAGATCCAAAGCAATAAACCATGGTATGTTTTTCTAGGTGCCTATTTCAAGTAGTATCAGGAGAAACAAATCCAGTCGGAATGCATAGCACATAGCACCCAACTAAAACATCTGCACTCCAAATGTCAAGTGCTGACACTCTGAAAAAAGAAAGACTGAAAATTCAGAAGATTGAATCTTGAATACTGCTCTTTTCCTTTAAATTTCTTTTTGCATGATGGCAAGCCCCCCCCCCACACACACACACACGCACTTCTCAGTCTTATATATACTTACTACAAGACCACCATACCTTGGAGAACAGGGAATATTCTGAGAAGTGGCCATGTCATACTTAATATATGTAAGTATGTTCTATGGCCACAGCAAGTCCCGACATTTCATCTGGTGACTGTAACACACAGCTGTTACATCCCACCATAATGATATAACTTGTATATTTACTGATTTTCTTTTTTTATTTTTTTTTAACAGTCAAGCCTATTTTGCATATGCTTCTTTTCAAATATGAACAAAGGGAATTCCCTGGTTACCCAAAGTATTTCTATGGAGTCACACAATTTGGAGATGGATGTGGAGCTTTATTCTTTGCACTTAACTGTGCTTCATTCTTCTGATTTTGCTTGTAAGTAGAAAAAGTAAAGGCTTGGTATAAATATCACATTACTTATTTATTTATTTGTTTTTATTGTATATTTCAATTTTATTTATTTTACCTTTGCTTGTGTATTGTTTCCTTCTTGCTTTAAATATGAAAGCACAAATTATACTAAAGAAGAAGGGAAATCACTTTAATTGTTAAACTTAAAACATTTTTCTCACATTAAAATTTACTGTGACAAAGAGCTACAGACAGTTGTTATCTATCATGGCTGTAAACAGGAATTTTGTTACCTCATGATATGGCTTGAATATAAGTATTACAGTGCTTTACAAACCTATAATGTTTTCCAGGTAGCAAAGTTCAAATGTGCACAACAAGAATCATTTTGTTATTCACGAAGGCTTGCACGGAGTCTAAGAGTAGTGTAAGACTCCATGCAGCATCGCGATCCAGGAACAGCCTGAATCTCCGTGTAAGAGACCAGCTAAAATGGCTCTTACATGGACAGGGCGTGGATATGCTAATTACCTCACTTGCAGCTGAAAGGCATGCAAATGAGGTAGATTAGCGATCCACAAAGCTGAAACCAGCCTGTGTAAGAGTCGTGTTAGGTGCAGAAATGTACTCAGTTGACAACTGAGTACGTCACTGCAACTAACACAATGGAGCCATGACAGCTCCAAATAAAGTGTGCATATGTAGCAGGCAGCATGCCAATGGCCAAATATGTGGCCATTGACACGGTAACCCGATGCAAACATGAAATAAATTTTTTTTTCGGCGATCGGCGATGTTTAAATGCAGCACAGCCCCACGCAAATGGGCTGCACTAAAATAAGACTTAAAAATAAAGGTTTGAAACCCACTAATGTGGGTTTTATGTAATGCATGGATTTGCAATGCAGGGACTAGCAGACCGAAAACAACATGGCCACCGTCTAGTGGTTGCTAAGGGGGGAAGCTGAGTGTAAGACATGTAACTAAGGATTAGTAGGCAATCCTATGTAAATGAGTGGTAGGATAGTGAATCACACTGTCACATAGCAAATGAGCACATTCCGTGTAGTGTAAGAGTTAGATAAGGGGGAGTAACAGAGTAGGAGATAGGTGACATCACAGGGGGGAATGTCATGAAGAAATCAAGCTCATTGGAGCAAAGTGGTACGTGAAAGGTGTCAATCACACAGCATAAAAAGAGGAGTGTCAATAGATAAGCATGGGAAAGCCAGGAAATGAAGGTGTACACTGTGGCTAACACCAAAGTTTCTTGCTGTGCGTGCATGCGGGCGTGTGCACGCTGGGAGGCGTGAGTAAGTCAGAGTGCGCATGTGTAAGGCAGAGTAAGCATGTAGGAACCTGTTTAAAGATCTGTAAACCTGTTTGCGCTGGTGTGCGCGCGTTTTAACCCGAATAAGCAGATTCTAGTCCATGTAAGCATGTGTGCATGCGTGGTAGCCTCTGTGAGCGTGTTTTCGCTGGTATGCGTGCTGCTCCCCCCTGAGGAAACAGAGGAAAAAGGAAGCAGAAGCAATAATAGGAAGCTAGCAGGGAATACTGGTAGAGCTAGCAGGTGAAAACAATTAGAAGCAGGCACTTACACAGGCAGAATACTAGCCCAGCCCAGCACTTAAAATACTACAAACAGCATTGCAGTATGTTTCTCTCAAGAGACACTGCAAGACAGGTGTAAGCTAGTAGAAGTGAAAACTGAAAAAGCTGCACTCAGACCAAACATGCTAGGGGCTGCCATAGCTGTTATAAGGAGACACAGGAGACTTGCTGAAGGTGGTGACAATGCAAATGCTGCCAGACAACCCACAGTGAGGAGACGGAGAAGAGTGTACAGGCCCAGGGTCACCTACCAGGGGTTACATGAGCTGGAGATAGTGGAGCGCTATAGAGTGGACACAGACCTCCTGCAGCAAATTGTCGAGCTGTGCAGGCCACGCCTCACACACAGAACCAACAGAGGGGAACCCATCCCAGTGGAAACCAAGGTATGTGTTGGCCTAAGAATACTAGCAACAGGTACCTTCCAGAGACCAACTGGTGATATGATGGGAATATCACAGCATCAGCCTCCAGGGTACTGCACCAGTTCCTGGATGCCATGTCAGCACATGTTGGTGAGCATGTATATTTCTCCAATTCCTGTGAGGTATTGGCCAGCAATATGCATCTCTTCCATCAAATAGCGGAATACCCTGAGGTAGTGGATGCAATAGACTGCATGCACATATGCATCAAAGCACCAGCCGGTGAGCGGGATAGGGCCTACATTAAACGCAAGGGATTCCCCTCCATCAACTGCCAGGTCATGTGTGATGCCCAGGGCATAATAATGAATGTGTGTGCTGGCTGCCCTGGGGGCTACCATGATTCCCATATCTGGCATTTGACGCAGCTGTACCAGACATTTGCCAATGGGGACATCCAACATGGTCACCTAGTGGGGGATGCTGGATATGCACTGGAGCCATGGCTGATGACACCCATCAGAAACGCACACACACCTGAACAAGAATGCCATAATGAGGCACACGCACAAACACGTAATGTAATAGAGCATGTGTTTGGGCTGCTCAAGTCACGGTTCTGGTGCCTGGACACATCTGGTGGAGCCTTGCAGTACTCACCAACTACATGTACCCAAATTGTCATGGTATGTGCTATGCTACATAATATGATTCTGCAAAAACAGCTGCAGCAGGACCAGCATAGGGCCGGGACAAACAGCCTCCCACCATTGCCAAGGCCATCACAGGCAGAGCATGACTTGGAGGAGGAACAACCTGAGCCTACCCCAGCAGGCAGAAGGAGGTGTGCCCAGTATGCCCTGGCCTTGGCAAAGAGACAACGCATATCACATACACTGGCTCAGTAGGAACCATGGGAATGATACCCCTCTTTGACTCACTCATATAGTAACAGGGGCACCTAACATGACACAACCTGCTCTCAAACATGTGCAGGGAGTGTAGTATGTGCATCCAACAGAGGCAGCCCTGCAGCACCACCTGAGGCATGATAGCCATGTGTTATGCAATGTAACACCATCTAGTATATGCAAACATGAAGACCCTGCCTAACATCTCACCCTCACCAAGCATGATGTCACACCATGAAGACAACAAGATCAAGTACAATAATTGGCGGAAGACTTTTGCTCTTAGCAAGGGGGAACAAATGGCCGACAGCCTGGGATGACATGCTGAGCAAGACATGATTCCCCACCTGCTAGGAATGGCATGCACCCAGCACACCTGGCTGTGTGGATACTGGCAAAGGCTGTTGTCACCCCCACTGTGCCTTGAATAGGTAAGGAAGGAAACACAAACCCACCACCATAGGTAGCACACGGGGTAACAACCTGAAGTAATGCTACCCAACACCAGAAGTCTAACCTGCAAGGTGCATGCAGACCAAACCCACCACAGCATACAGAATGGTAATATCTGTTCTGTAACAGAAACCTGGGTCAAGGCCCAAAAGAGCACCGTAATACTACCAGGTTATGCCCCATAGCATGCTTTACAGCTCCAAAACATGGAACGCACTACAATAGGAGTGTGGCTGCCAGTAATTGTCAAGGATAACCACACCCCCAGGTTGGTACCACAGCAAGAAGCAGCATGGACTATCCATGGACAAGTAACAGTGGCTCCAACTGTGTCCCTGTTTGCAGCCTAAAACAGACCACACTCACACACCCAGGAACCCCAGCCAGCCTTCCTGAAGACACTGCAGAGTATGAATGTCCCAACAAATACCAAACAAGGCACACACAAAGTATGACATAGGTGGCAATCCATTATGTATGGAAGAAGTAATCAGGGACCTAGGGACACAAGTGGACAGTAACCCTTCATGTGACATTCACATTGCCGAGGTGGCCAGGAAGACCAGCTATATAGCCAAACATACTCTGGCTAGGCTTATAAATGCCCTAGGGCAGATAGCCTAGTATGAACCTATGAACCTATGAACCTATATTGCCCACCTTAATATGAAAGGATGCACATGTAGATCAAGAGAGGTCACTGTGCCCCCATACTCTTCCCCTATCAGGCCCATACATGACAACAATGCCCCAGTTCGTATGTACCTAACCTTACACCTGCAGCAGTTAGAAAGACCCCAAATGTACCTCACCAACTGGATAAAGGGTCCAAACATTTGACAGCTGCTGCCTGGCTGAAGAAACCACAGCTGAATTCACAAGCATATTGCCCAGTCAGAGGCGATGTATGCCTGATGTACAAGGCCATGTCCAATCCAGAATGAATGGACATGCTCCACTGCAGAAACCCCAAATCCAGCAGAGACACCACAGTGAGATATCTGAACCTCCACACATAGACAAATAGGATGTGCTGGAGGGACAGATCCATAACCCAGAGGCTCCTTACACTCTGGAACAGAATCCCAGTCCATGATAGGCTGAGCTCCACACTCATACTCAACAAGAGAAATCTTGTGAAGTGCATGGGAGATAGTAGGTGTACACTGGGGGCCATCCCTGTGTCACATCTAGTGAAGTAAACCCTACATGGGCATAATATGCACATTGCAAGGGGTGTTTAAACTCACACACAGTCTGTCCATGCTCAAACAAGGCCAGGGCAGATAGCCTAGTATGAACCTATGAACCTATGATGATACAAATTGTGCAGGACACAAAGGATTATCACACAGCTGTTCTACCTGATGGTAGGAACCATGGTGATACTCCACAGATATGCTCTGCAGTACTCTAATATCAGAAACAATACACCAAACCCACACACATTGCCAACATCCTACCTAACAGATTCTTTGCAAACTCCCCACCAGCACCTAACTGCCAAATATCTATCCCAGCAGAGTGCTGGCCCCCTGACATTGCAGATGCTGAGGTAACAGCCAGCATCTACAAAGCAAACCACACAGCATCAATGGTACCAGATGGTGTCCTGGGTTGTGTCCAACAAGTACTGTAACAAGAATGGAACACCAAATAGCACTACTGCGCACTATCAGTCTTACCACAGGATATGTACCCAAAGAGCAGTGTACAGCAACAGTGGTCCCTCACCACAAAGGTGGTGCCTGAATGGATACTGCAAACTATCACCCCTCAACCCTGCCTATGTAGGTTGGCAAAGTAATGGAGAGGAGGATCATGGATCCCACGAATAACGAGATCAGGTACCTACAGACATTGGACCCTACCCAGTGCGGCTGTCATAGGGCTGATCCTGCCCCTTACACATGTCTAACTCATGTGAAATGCACACCAAGGCCATTGATGTGGGGAATGTGGATCACACAGCCTATCTGGACCTTGCTAAACCCTTCCATACAATACCCTAGTTGGTCAGTACAGATAAGCTCACCAGCCTAACTATACACCTCTATCCAAGTAGATGGGTTGCAAACCAGCTCAAGGATAGAACTGACCTGGTCAGACATGCTGCAGCCATGTCACACTGCAAACAAGGTACAACTGACATCCCACAAGGCATGGTCCTGGGACCTCTCTTGTATGCTACATATGTCACATAGGTACAGGCCAACATGGAAGGACTCTGTATGAACAGGTTCGCAGAGGACTACAAACTGCCCACCATATCGGACCCTCCAGCTGACACAAGCAACCTACAAAAGGCACACATAGAAACAGACAAGTGGTGCCACAGCCATGTCAACAAGCTAAATGCAGAATAGTGTATACTCATCCCCTGTGGAAACACAGTACATGGCCAGAAATTACCACATAGGTGTTAACCCAGTAAGTACATCAGGAGCAATAAGAGACCTGGGGACACAAGGTGATAGATATCCTGCATGTGACAACCATGTGTCTGTAGTGGTTACAGAAACATACCATATACCCACCTAATCATAAAGGTAAGCACAGCTAGGTCAGGGTAGGTCAATGCGCCTCTCCAGTCATCCATCTGCAGCCTCACAGTTGTGTACAATGGCCCATCAGGGATGTACCTTAGCAGGCACCTGCATTAAACTGGAAAGACCCCACAAATATCCCACCAGGAGGATTGCAGAGCTGTAGCAGATGCCATGTGTTGCCTGATTAAACAAACTGCAGCTCCACACAGTGCCGTACCGCCTGGCTGGAGGTGAACTGTGCCTGATGTATAAATCCATGACCAAGCTGGTATGAATGGACATTTGGCACCATGTAAAATCTGAATGCTGGTGACCTATGCAGCTGACAGGCCTGAAACCCAGCACAGACATAAACAGGACATGCTGCACCAATTGGTCCATAACCCAGAAGCTCACTGCACTCACGACTAAACTCCCAGTACAGGTTATCCAGGGAGTCCCTCATTGACTGTCATCCAGAGGAATCATGATGACTGGATGGGAGATGGTAGGTGTACCCTGGATATCACCTGTATGTCACGGGTAGACAGAGGCACAGCACACTAACCTTGACATATGTCATGGCAAACATCAGTAAATGTGTGTTGAAGGACAAACACTCTCTGACTAGCATTACAAATGGACTAGGGCACATGGCCATTGTTTGTCACTGTCCACACAAGTTGTGGAATACATTAAACAATGTCGGACAATCATTTACTATGCTGTCCATATCTGAACAAAATGCAACATGGTCATATCTGCACAACTGGCCCTCAACCAGTCTGGTGTGCTCACTATAAATATTACAAGCAGAGATAGGACTGAGACCGATGATACTGTCCACCACAGTGAAAGTACTGCACCAGTACACTATACGACAATACACTGTTTGGTCAGTAGGAAAGTATGTTGACAACTGTATGCAATCTATCCCATGGTGACCCTGCAGGCACAGCATAATGCCTGTTAGGTTCAGACACAAAGCAGTTGGGCAGTAAGAACACAACCTGATGTCCAACACTCAACTGTACATGTGAAATATAGATGATGTCCACACACAAACACAAATGTGGTGGACCACAGATCCCAACATAAGGAAGTTCACACTGGGCATGCTCACACATTTAGATAAATGAGACGTGTCAGTCAAGAAACTATAGAAACTGTGAACTGGGCATGCTAACACAGGCCATGTCACAGTTCAGCAGTTGCACACACATATTTGGCATTTGTATGTGTTAACACAGAAACCTCCCACAATACAGAAATCTGCCCAATGCACACAGTGAAATTACAACAGACATAAGTAAAGTACTGGATCCCACTCATATGCAAACATCTTCCACAGTACACAAGTTGTTCATACAGATAGGGAAAGCTATGGCAATAAAGACCCACAAACAGTATATGAGCAACAGATACTTGCATCTGACAGGTAAACATATGGCCGTAGAGTGCAATACTAGGCTGTTGTCCCTAGGGAATACAGAAGGCTATCCACAGTGTATGTGGCATCTGCCTCCGCAGTACAGTAGGCCACTGTGCCTGTGCAAAGTTAATGCATAGATATGCTCTCCCCTGTACTGATGGATAGTAACAGATGTACATACCTCTTCATACATAATGATGTCAGCACACTATACTTATGTCAGGAGCACAAATGCTACCCAGTAATTTGAATAGCGCGCTCCGCTACTGCTTCTCCCACAAGTGTCATAGTTAGGTAGGGGGTTGAATCCTGCAAGTGCTCAGTATGTGTGTGGGGGAGTAGTGTGTGTACAATTGCATGTGTAAGAGAAATGTTCCTTTTGGCAACTAGTACAACACAACACATGCTGCATATTCCACTGTCTAAACACTGATGATGTCAGCACCCTATAAGTACAGCAGGGGAAAGCAAGCCTGCCAGTAATGTAAATAGCGCACTCTGCTACTGTGTCTCTCACAAGTGTCATAACATAGTTAGTTAGGGGTTTGAATCCTGCAAGTGCTCAGTGTGTGTGTGAATGTGTGTGGGGGAGTAGTGTGTATACAATTGCACATGTAAGAGAAATGTGGGTGAGGAGGACGGGATAATGGTTAAGGTGTTTGCCTTACAGACACAAGGTGCAGGGTTTGAGTCTCACATGGGGTAACTGGCTAGGCTTAAAAAATGGCCCACAAGGGCAGGTAGCCTAGTACTAACCTATGAACCTATGTTCCTTTTGGCAACTAGTACAACACAACACATGCTGCATATTCCACTGTCTAAACACTGATGATGTCAGCACCCTATAAGTACAGCAGGAGGAAACAAGCCTCCCAGTAATGCAAATAGCACACTCTGCTACTGCGTCTCTCACAAGTGACATAACATAGTTAGGTAGGAGTTTGTATCCTACAAACGCCATGTGTGTTTTTGTCGCACAGTTTGTCCATGTGTGTGGGGTGTTGTTCCCAATATTGCACAACATACATTATATCAGTAATGTCAATGCACACATGATGTGTGTGTGCCACCTACACATATGTACCTGTGACCTTCAATAGTTCCCATGTCCGAAGCCTGTCTCATGTGAATACATGGAATATGCATTAGACAACTGTGTGACTGTGGTGTTCTGTGCAGGGGCTGCATGTGGTATGTGAATATACAGTGTGAGTTGTAGATGGTGTCATCCCACCAGCATGGGATACACGACTGGTCTGGAGCATATAGTCCACATGTCGGTGATGAACAGGTGCAGCATGTTGTCACCTCTTGTGAGAGTGGTAACAAGTTGTTCCATAGCAATGCAGGGAATGAATGCTAAGAACCCTTCAGATAGGGTCTTGGAGCTAGAGTAATTCTCACACTCTATGTTTGGGTAGTTGCAGTCCACCCATATAATGGTGTTTGTAGAGACCATCATATTCCCAGTGTTGTCAGGAAGGCCAAGTGGGTTTCTTGGGTATGGGAGGGTGGTGTGTGCCAGGCTATGATCCTGAAGGCGGTCTAACCCACTGTTAGTTGCACATGGATAGGCTCTGATGCTTTGTACTGTGCCACCAACCTTGGTGTGTGTGTGTGTGTATCTCAGGTGCCTTTGGATACATCCCCCCGTTCCTGTTTGGTGCATGTGTAGGGGACGACAAGCATGGTATGAGGTATGACCTGGCAGTGATGGTGTGCACCTAGGACACTTGCACCAGGAGTCTGTTACTGCACATATATTGCTGTACCCCATGCTAAGGACAGTTTCCACTGCATGCATCTTGAGGTTTACACTGCTGCTGTTGAGTAGCATTACTATTAGTGTCCTATCCCATGTGATACCTGTGTAGGTGGCTATGTAATGTCAGCCTTGCATACAAAGGCACTATGTGTGTAGCAACAGCCTCTGCCAATATACAATGGCCCATGGGTGACAGGTTAAAACTGTCTCTAGCAAAGCAATGTGGCTTGTCCAGCATGTAATTCCATGCTGACAGGCATTGGATCCCCTTTGAATGTCACTGAAACATACGGTAATTGTGGAAACTGAACATCCTGTCTACATATTGTGGCAGCATTCATGATGAGGGTAAGATGCCTGTGCCACAAGCTCAGAGAGCCCATCTATGTCCCCTAACATGTAGTCCAGGGAGGTGCATCACAGGTCATACATATTGGCACAGACAATGACTGAGTCATATTTGTACATGCCTTGGAGTGGCTTGTATGCTTGTGTTATGTGGTGGATCATAGTGCCTGACGGGCATCTCAGCATGACCTTCACCTTTTTCAGCCTGGTGAGCAGGACCTCAGTGTACCTGATGATAGTGGTACCTCTTACAACTGTAGCAGGTGTGTTGTCAAGCCGTATGGCCTTTGACTGTCTGGCGTACAGGCTTTGTGAGCTATGTGTTGCACGTGCTCTGCTCTGGCTTAACATTTGCTTGTGTGTCTGCTTTGCAGGGTTCAGCTGCTCAGGCAGGATGCTATTCTGAGAGTCCAAGAATGTACCTGTGTGTTTCTGTGTTTGGATTGCGGTCGTGGCAGGTCTATGTGAGACTGGTACTGTATTCACTGTAGTATCCCACTCCACCTGACAGGGTATGCCAATACTGAGTTAAGAGAGCTTAGCCCCCAGTTTGGCTATGTGGTTGCATCTCTCACATGTGTTTTAAGTGTATGGGAAGTGGAGAGGGTTGTCTGTGTACATAAGGCAGCTGTAACATTGCCACATGACTCACAGATTCACCAACTGGACCAGAGAGTAGATTGACAGGTGACCTTTGCACATGCTACCATAGCATTGTGAATCCCATACTAAGTAACGACACATAGGGTCAATGGAGAACAAGGTACTCAAGGTGAGTATGTGAGGGTGTAGTGCTCCTGATTTGATAGTGCTGGCATATATGACTGCTGTCTTGAGCAAATGCGAGGTAAGTCATATGCAATGTGTTACAGGCAACCTACATGCAAACAGGACAAACAGTGACGTTCTGTCAAGTGAGACATGGACATTAGTACAGTAAGCAATACAGATGTCACTAGGGATCCACAGAGGCACTGTAACTCTGCACTGCACTGCAGGTGGAATCAGTGTTTCAGGAACATAACAAGCAAACATGCATACAAACAAAGCTACAGTCAGCAGGCCTGTATGTAGACTATGCTACAACAAACAAGGTGTACGACTTCCAGTAGGTAACAGTGCATATATGCAGGCACTATAAACCTGTACCCAGACATTCACAGGTCAGATGGGCTGGGTCCAGCCCCACCCCCCACAAGTGTGTAGACCATGTACCTTCGTAATGTTGAATAACCGGCCTGATACCCAAGTGCTCATACCTGTAATACTACACATTTCAAATAACAGACACTGAGCTCTCACTCAGCAGTTCCAGACATAGTATGATGTATGCTACCTGTCCTGGCACCACAGTATCCTTGACATGTATGGAGACTCTCCCTCCTGTCATAGTTAGTTCTGTGTTTTGGTGCTGTCATGTATGGCATGAGGTGTGACCTTGTAGTGCTAATGTGCTCTTGTGAGTCTTGAACCTGTTGTGTATTACTGCACAGATATCAACATCCTCAAACATCCTCATTGCAGAGCCGAGTGTGGACAGCATGCAACTCGCAGTTGACATGACCATCATTGAGTATCAATATGTACATTTTCGTATCCCCTGTGCTACCTATGTAGGTGGCCATCTCTTGACAGCCTCACCACCAGTATGCAAAGATGTGCAGACAGTACACTATGGTAATTACTATGGGTGTACAAAACAATACAATGACAGTCATACTGTAACTGCATCAGGCATGCTGGGATATACCCACAATTATATCATTACACTGTACTGTTGTCAACATTATACTATTACAACACTTCTATGTAGTCACCCTGTGCATCAGCACCATGTTTACCTGTTCCTGCACCAATGTTACAGATTGCAGGGGGTGGCACAGTCTCATCATATGCATAGGGTGTGTACTTGGTATGCCTGAATCTGCCACTGATACAACCAATTGACATGTCTGTGTGTGTGTGTTGGTGAGGGACAGCAGTACAAGATGGGGCAATGTTGATGCAGTGTGTGCATGTATGCGGTAGCCCTAGGTGTTATCAATTTGCATGTGTGTATGCATGCACACAGTCCCACCTCATGGCTGCCATATACAGGTGTTTGTGGACAGCCATAGACTGTACCTGCCAGGTCATACAGATCACTGTCTGTGGCCACGGACACAGTACCTGTGCCTGGCAGGGGTGCTACGGACCGTATCAGGTACTATGCCAGACTGGGTACTGTCATCAGAAGCAGGTGGTTGGTGACTGGAGACAGGTCCCTGTTGGGACTGTCCAGAGCCACGTGCACGTGGTCTCCTGGGGCGGTCTGATGACAGCACAGACCCAGCATTGCTGGGGCTGCTGCTGGCACTATGTGAGCAGCCGTGGGCCTGTTTTCATCCGCGATGGCTGCCAGCTGCTGCTGTTGCTGGCATACGGCCACGTCGACGCCTCAATCATCCACCATTGCCCTGGCTCATGGACATGTAGTTGTGGAACAGAACTAATGTGTTCCCCCAACGTCTGTCAATGACCTCGGTGAAGTTATGGATGGCAGCCGCAACATCACACATACTGTCACTTATAGCTGTGCAACATGTTCTCAGCTCCCTCAGACCCTGTCTTTTGTACCGTTCCATACATGACTGGGCCTGCATTACAGCCCGAAACATAGCTGAGGTTGAAAGACCACTGTGGGCACATCTGACAGGGGCGGTATGCCCACAGATGCTCCCATGAGGACCCCTGGATGTCTGCCTGTGTGGTACCATGTCAGGATCCTGGCCATGGCTGCTGTGTGGTGATGCATGTGCCACCGATACCACATTGCCCTGGTCAATGCCCACTGTATCCTGTCCATCACCTAGGGACATTGGTGACAAAGGATGTATTGGCAGGATGACTGTGCGCATTGATGGGGTCGACAGCTGTGTACTATCAATTGGCTGACCAATGACGGACCCTGGCACACCTCCCTGTGCCATTACACAGGTATCGTCATTATCACTATCCACAGTAGCTGATTCAGGTTCCCTGCTGCACAACACCAGAGCAGCACCAGAACCTGTGGGAGTAAGACAGGAAACACAGTTTACAATGTGTACGCAGTGTCACCACATGGGCACATGCACACATGCACACATGCTCACATGCACACATGCACACATGGGCACATGGGCACATGCACACATGCACACATGCACACATGGGCACATGCACACATGCACACTCCTCAGTATATGAGATATCAACACACAGACACAAACACACCTGCAATCAAACACATAGCACTACTGCTTCAGCCTATTATTACTATTAGTATCAAGAGTATTGAAGGTAATGTTATTACACACTCACCAGCATGGCTAGGCTGCCTTGCTGTTACACCAGAGAGACCTGCAGAAATGAGACATTTATTGTCAGTGGGCACAACTGTGCCATTGATACTGTGAGTATGATACAGTTCAGTAGTGCAACAGTTAGCTTCCACAGGTCTACTGCTGATATATTGAGGATATCACTCTTGCATAATAATTACCAAGATTACAGCTACCAACCGAGGACACACCTCACACATGCATAATCTAACAGTGTACAGAACGGTCAACTATACACATGGCATGTTACCTGCATGCTCCGTGTCCTGCTGCTGGGTGGCTCCAGCCTCCATCATTACACATGTATGCTGCTGCTGTTGCTGTTGGGCTGGAGCCACAACACTTCGGAGTAGTCCCTCCAGTCTGGTGAGGGGGGATGTCTAGCCACCCCACCACCTGTGGCAAGCTGCTGCCTGTGGATATCTGACGCATGCTGACGGACATTTCTAATTAAATCACTGCAGTGATGGCATACCTGCTCATATGTCCGGTTATGTGTGCCTATGTCATTTACCTGATGGACCAGGTCTTGCCACAGTGCAGCCCTCTCCTGCTGGTTCTGGCTGGTGCGGGAAAAGAGTATTGCGAAATCCCGCACCAGACTCTGGTGTATCTCTTCCTCCGCAGCAGCAGAGTACACAGGGTTTCGCTGGTGAACCATAGCCCTGAAAAGGAGAAGGAAAATATGTCAGCAATATCTGTCAGCAAACTATGGCACACATAATACACATAATACTCGACTGTAGTGATATTACTTAACCACCATATATAGCATCTGTCTGTCTATTGGGGGATACACATGTAAATGACCAGGTATCAGTGCTCATCTGACAACTGTGCAACAGTACCTGGCACACTCCATACGACAGACTAGTATACTGCAGCAGTCAGCACACTGGTTCAGGTCCAATGCACAACCTCACACTGGGGGTTTGTATCAAGGTACTGTATGGGGAACATTATCAACCCATGCACTGCATGCAATGCACGTTACATATTTCACAGGTAATGCACACTACTCTTACTTGCCATAACCCTACCTACACCACAGTGACATACAGGGTAACACAGCACTACATATGGCAATGTAGTACATGTTGATCGCAATACCTCACACATCTGTCTCTGGCCTCACACCAAGGACACACACTACCATGACAGACAGACAGTCATGGTGAGCAATCACACCAGTACATAACATGCACCCAGTCACTGGCACACTCATTCCACCTCACATATTTGGTTTGCAATGTGCTCATGGGTGTGCATTGTGTCTTAGGTAGGTAGTATACTTTTGGCCCTGGGCCTACAGTAGCATACTGTTATGCTACCCTGCCCCTTGTGACACATGTGTTATGATCATACGTGCTCCTTATAAACAGTTACACAGGGTGACTCATATGGCATATTATCTATCTGCATAACATTCAGCAGGGGTATGTCTGACATCTACTCATGGGTGGCCTTGCTTCTTAATTCTGTGAGGTTTACTCCAGGGTATGTCATTTCTGTGGGTAGGGACCTGTACCTCCACCATGTGCTCTATACTGCAGTGACAAAGATGACAGACATAGGTAATTTGTGTTGTGGATGTTGGAGGTGTTACCATGGTTGTTGGACAACTGTCATGGGTGTGACCGAACTATGTATATCCAGCAGTGGTAACCTCTATGTAGGTAGTCTGTGTGTGCTCTGTGGTCTTGTCAGTCACTCTGCATAGGTAATGTGTTTGAATGCATTGACACAGTTACTTGCATATGTCTGTGTCCTTCTCCATATCTGTAGCTGTCATGGGAGGTACATACTGTGTAGGACATTGTGGGGTGTAGAGATGTACAGTGACCTATATGTCCATAGCTGACACACCATGTCCGCTGACACATTCCATGTACAGGTATTGCAGGACTAGTGTGCCACTGTGTATATCAATGGGGAGCCTATTGTACACTTGTTGCCCCTGTTCCCCCCTGACACATGCAGTGGTGGGCAGGCATGCACATATGTGGTGGTTACTGGTGTCAGTGTTTTGAAATGGGGTATGGTACTCCAGTATCCACACTGGTGTTCACTCCATGCCTTTGTCACCAGGCACCTGTTGCAATACATCTGCACACATGTGCCTCACTCAGTGTATATATATATATATATATATATATATATATATATATATATATATATATATATATATATATATATATATATATATATATATATATATATATATATATATATATATATATATATATATATATATATATATATATATATATATATGTATATATATATCTGTATATATATATATATATATATATATATATATATATATATATATATATATATATATATATAATATGTAAATATAGATATAGATATATACATATAGATGTGGGGAGAGAGAGAGAGAGAGAGAGAGAGGGAGAGTGAGAGTGAGAGTGAGAGGGGGTGGGACAGAGAGAGAGAGAGATAGTCATATACAGACATATCTGTTGTCAGTCAGATCTGTCTGTATATGTATATATATCTACATATATCTATATATGTATGTGTGTATTAAATATATCTGTACGTACATATTCTATCAATGTCGATGTCTGTGCAGTAAGTGAAACCTGGTTCAAGGCTCCTGAGAGCACACCAGCGGTACCAGGCTATACCTCATATCATGCTTTTTGGCCCCAAAACTCGGGCCAAAACAAAAAGGGAGGGGGAGTGTCCATATTCATGAAGGACACCCACACCTCCAGGTTAGTGGCAACACATGAAGCATCAGAGACCATCCAGGTGCAAATAACCATAGGCAAACCTGCTATACAACTGGTAGCATGTTACAGACCACCCTCCCAATCTCAGGAACTACAGTCAGCCTTCCTGAAGACATTGGAGGATATGAATGTCCCACCACACACCATCATATTGGGAGACTTCAACTACCCTAACATACACTGGATGCATTATTCTAGCCCAAACACCCTAGCCTAAAGGTTTCCAGTATTCACTAAGTCAAATGCAATGGAACAGCTAGTCACCTCTCCCACAAGGGGAGATAATATACTAGACCTGATCATCACAAACATGGGGACAATGTGCTACACACCGGAAGTATACCCCTCAGTAGTCACATCTGACCACAAACTAATCACCCTGGATATACATATCCCACCTCCCCCACAACACAAAAGACTACAGTGAGAAACTTCTCACATGCCGACTATACACTTCTTAAAACTGAGTTGGTATCTTTTCAGCCAACTGGGCCAGTGGAAACCACATCCCACAATGCAAACTCCTTCACAAATACTTTCTACAGACATCTCCAAGAATGCATGGATCATGCAATCCAAAATAAAACCAAGACCATCACCACCAAGGACAGGCATCCTGTCTGGTGGACCCCAGCCATGAACAAATTGTATAACAAAAGGTAGCTACTGCATGACAGAGCAGAATTCCATAAAGATAAGGCATCTCTGATCAGCACTAGTAGAAAGCTACATTCTCCTATACAAACATGCAAGGCCAACATTGAGAGCTAAATCGCTATGGACACTACAGATAACCACAAGACCTTCTTCTGCTATGTTAGATACCTGGGTGGAAACCCTCAGATATGTTCAGAGTTAGTTCACAGTGACAAAAACTACACTGAACACACAGATACTGCCAACATTATGGCAGACAGGTTCAGTACATATTTCTCCCCTCCCTCACCCCCAAATGAGGAATTACTTATCCCAGCTGACTGTAACCTCCCTGTCATCTCAGATGTCCAGCTGAGAATCATACTCAGCAAAGCTATAAACACAGCATCAATGGGACACGACGGTATCGCAGGTTGCATGCTACGTGAACTCCAAGAGGAGCTAAACCCGCACATAATATGCTATTTAACCAGAGCCTTACTACAGCATATGTACCTGGACACTGGTATACAGCAACAGTAGTCCCACTCCACAAAGGAGGCACCTCTACAGACACTGGTAACTACCGCCCCATAAGCTTAACCAGCCTGGTCTGCAATGCTATGGAAAGAATCATTATGGAACTCATACACACAGACATTTTGGACTCACAGACGCTTGATCCCACCCAGTTCGGCTTTGTGGAGGGCAGATCCTGCCTTTTGAACCTGGTTGACCTTTTCACAACAGTCACTAGAGCCATTGATGAGGGCACAGCAGTCCATACAGCCTACCTGGACTTGGCTAAAACTTTCGACAAAATACCCCACTCTGGCATCATAGACATGCCCAACAGCTTAAAAGTAAATCCATATGTCACAAGATGGGTTGCAAACCAGCTAATGGATAGAAACCCTAAAGTCAAAATCACTGGTGCCATGTCAGACTCAGAGCCAGTCACAAGTGGTGTCCCACAGGGCTCTGTCCTGGGACCCCTCATGTTCAGCATTTATTTCTCAGATGTGGAAGCAAACATGGGAGGGTAGTGGCTGACAATGTTCAAAGATGACTGCATACTAGGCGCCATAGTCGATACACCAGCTGACACATACATCCTACAGAAAGGCTTCACTGAAACTGACAACTGGTGCCAGAGTCATGGCCTTGAACTGCATGCCAAATACTGTATAGTCATACCCTTTGGGAAAGACAAGGTACCCACATATTATCACATAGGCAGTAACCCACTGAGTACAGACTAAGTAATCAGAGACCTGGGGACACATATCGATACTGACCTCTCATTTGACACCCACATTGCCAAAGTGGTTGGATAGACTTCCTACCTTGCCCACCTTATTATGAAGGGATTCACATCCAGATCAAAGGAGGTCATTGTACCCCTATACTCCTCCGTGATCAGGCCCATGACTGTGTACTATGCCTCATTTGGTATGTACCTCACCTGGCACTTGCAACAGCTAGGGGGACCCCATAAGTACCTCACCTGGAGGATCAGGGGTCTCCAACAAATGTCATATGCTGCCAGACTAAAGAAACTACAGCTCTATTCCATAGCATACCGCCTGCTTAGAGGTGATCTGTGCCTGACGTACAAGGCCATGTCCAATCAGGGATTGATGGACATGTTCCACCTCGTAAAATCCAAATCCATCAGAACCGCAAGAGCTACAGATTTCAACCTCAGCACACATATGAATAGGACATGCTGTAGAGACAGATCCATAACTCAGAGGCTTCCCATACTGTGGAACAGGATCCCAGTTCATGTTAGGCTGAGACCCTCACTGACTCTCTTCATGTGAATTCTTGATGAGTGGATCGGAGATCATAGGTTTATACCAGGGTTCATCTCTGTGTCACTACTAGACAGAGGCACAGTAAACTAATGCTATTATGTAAGGGGGTTTTCACTGTGTCACTACTATACAGAGGCAAATTTTTCTAAATCTATTCTGTACACTGTCTGCAGATAGCCTAGTACTAAACTATGACACTGTGACACTATATATGTCTCTGTATTTCTACATCCCTCTCTGTCTATGTATACACATATGCATATTATATATATATATATATATATATATATATATATATATATATATATATATATCTATGTATCTATATATATATATATATATATATATATATATATATATATATATACATACATACATATCTCAATATACATACGTATACACATGATATATTTATATATATATATATATATATATATACACTCCTTTTTAGTTCCACATATGTATACACACAGTAACGTACTGATCAACATCCATTACTGTACGGCCTACTTGTACATTGCACTACAACCTACATTACTATGTGCACATAGCTACCTTCAAATACATATGTATGTAGAGCCTTCAGTGACAGTTGCAGTATGTCCCCGGCCCTATGCACATCTTCATATACATAGATACAGATCAATAACACATCTGGAGTGTTCACAGTATGTAGACTATTATACTAGTACTTTACATTATAGCAGTTGCTCTTGCAATCTGTTGCTATGGCTTCAATAATTGTCCTTTACATTCACTCCTTGTATGCCTGCTAGGTGTCTTTCCTATACTTTTATATATTTTACATTAATTCCTACTATTTTATGATATATTTCTTTCAGCACAGTGTTCTTGTATAGCAGTCATGGCTTAGTGGTAAGTCATGCAGACTAGTGGTTCCTGGGTTCAAGACTGACAGAGGTATTTTATTTTGCTGCTGAGAAAACTACAGGCCTTGTCATTCAGAGTGACTAAGGCACTTTTAAGCAGTTGTAAGCGGGTTAGCGCTGGTTTGCGCAGAGGTCATGCATGCGCACTGCTGCTTAGCTTCACGCACACACGCTTAGCTAAGCGCACAGAAGCGCACTCTCGCTTACTACTGCTTAAAAGTGCTTACTGTTGTGCACACCCGCACTATTTTCTTTTAAAGAAAAGAAAATGGGAAGATAGGAAAGTGGTGAAAAAGGTGACACAAAGAGGGTAAGACAGTAGGAAAACAAGCTTGGGTTTTGCAGGAGGGATGTAGGAAAGGCCCATAACTGCCCATTTCTTCGTCAGCAACAGCTGTGTATATATTTGTAATTTGGTGTGAAATTTGAAACCGTCCCCCCCTGAGAGAGGTGTGAGGACAACAGTATTTGTTGTACAGCCAATTGTAATTGCCAGTTTACATGTCCAGCAGACATGTGTGCAAAATGGGCAGCTATGTATGGGGCGTAATTTTTTTGTGGGTACAGAGTGCCCTTTTTTTTTCAGGTGAGAGTAGTATATCAGGTACAGGAAGTCGGTATAGCTGGGGAGGTAGGTAGGGGAGGTTGACAGACAAGACAAACAAGACGCATACAGGGGTGGCATATGACACATGTGGGAGGGTTACACAATTGACAGGGATGGAAGTTTGGATATCTCGAGCCCATGAGCTCACAGATGGCAACAGTGGAACTGAGATCCCCACCCATGGGCAGTTGCCACTGTGCCTTCACTGCACAGGACGGGGCTGTGCTGGGGGCTGTGTAGGATGGGCAGCAGGCACACCCGTGAGTTGTGCCACCCGTGCCTCAAGCTGGCGTAGGGGCTCAAGCACAGAATGCCTGATCTCCCTACGCACCACAGTCCGGACACTACGGAGGGTGAGTGGACGATCTCCTCTGGCCACGCTTGCAGAGGGGGGATGAGCCCCATCCCCTGCAGCGCTTCCACCTGAAGGTGGCACAGGGCCACCAGAGGAGGGTCCGGCCTGGGCACTAGTGCCAGGTGCACTCGCCAGCTGAGGTGGGAGAGGTGGGTCCACAGGAACCCGCCTTCCCTGTCGTCCTATGTTTTGCAATATTTTATGACAGTTTGGGTTAGTAACACACAAAATACCATTCACAATTAGTTGTAACAGCAAGCATTAGTATTTCCATTAACCAAACACCCATAAATTCAAGACATTGAACAGCAAGCGTAACACATACATAATTTGAACAAAAATACACAATCCAACAACATGCAGGGTTGATTGATGGCAACAGGCCATCAGGTTTGGATGT
Source organism: Protopterus annectens (assembly GCF_019279795.1). Classification (NCBI taxonomy): domain Eukaryota; kingdom Metazoa; phylum Chordata; order Ceratodontiformes; family Protopteridae; genus Protopterus; species Protopterus annectens. The sequence goes on from NC_056729.1 coordinate 978,892,138, forward strand.
ATGAACATGGCACATGCATCAATGTACATGCAATTATGTATGAGCCAACAGGACAATTGTCCAGGGGAGTTAATTGTGAATACACATACCCATTTCACGTGGAATGGATTATTTGTGGTTATAGGGTAGGGTGAAGAAATATTTCGTTAACAACTTCAAATACCTATAGATATGCTGTACATTTCTGCTAGCTGCAGATATATACACACTACAGATCTGACTACAGTTTTCTATGTGTAAACTTATGCATGTTGGTGATAGTTATGTTACTGCTACATCAATATACATTTCATTTTTATTCATACACATTCATAGCTGGCTCTGTTCGGCTACAGCATCCTGCTACATTTGCTTTATATGGCTCTAGACAACTGTGGATGTTTGGTATTTCATACAACCATACTATCTGCATATTGCAAACTGAGAGCAACATATCCCAATTGTGGGACACACATTCCAGCTTCAGTACTTTATTCCACATATTTTGCTGTTTGGTTGTGCCTGTCATATTCATTTCATTCTTTGCTGACTGCAGTATACTTTATTCAGGAGTTATTACAACTTTATTGGTGGATTCATACCGCTTTCTCACACTCTCACTTGTTTTATTTTTACAATTCAGGATGGTACTTAATTCTAGGCTTTATTGACATGTTTTACTTGGTTATAACAATCCTTTCCAACAGTCTCACTTGTGTCATGTTTCAGATTTTAAACGGGGATATATTTCACACGTGTTTTACTCAACTTGTGTAGCTGTAATTTTCAGCCTGATGCAGGTTATGTACTGTTATATTACAGGTGGAACATCTTTATTTCAGACTTGTTTCATTTTTATTTTTGGATTACAGGCTGCATCACACTTATGTAATCACACAGTACTAGCTGAATCTCTCTTACTCTGTTTACTTGCACTTTATATTAATAGGTGACTACACTACACTCTTTTGCAAGCTGTCATGCTTATATTTTATAACAGTTACAGGGAGAGAATTACTAACCTGCCTGGTGACGCAACCGTACAAGCCTATTGGCATAGGCTCGATGATTCGCGGAACGTACACCTGCAGCTGCAAAATAAATGAAGTAATATTGGAATACACATCTCCATAATATCAGCTAGGTTAACTTTCTACATAAATAATTACATGTAACTTACTCAGTAGTGGGGCGTTGGGCATTTGCTGGGCCTCCTGGATCCAACGGTTCAGTTGTTCCTGCTTCCGTCGCTTCAGGTCTGCATGGTGGTGATGGACCTGTTCACCAGTCCTTGGTATTCCTGTGGCACTGGTGAGATCATGTGCCAACTGGTCCCATGCCTCAGCCTTGTATGCTCCCCACAGGACCTGGCCCTGCATGAGTTGGGCCTCATGATCGTGGACAAGGAGCCAAACCATATATTTGGACTCCTCAATGCCCCACCTCTGTGCTCGGAAGCAACTACCCTCTCCTACACCTGCCATTCTGACTGCAAATCAGTTCCACAATCAGTTATGCTGTGTATTCCCACCTATGGGGCTTATATATGCCATTTTTCCCCTAGTTATCTGTGATTGGCCATTTTGAAAATGTATCAGCTTCATAAAACCTGCTTTGTCATGCTCCTCTTTCCATTCATTCCTATATATGTGCTATTACTGCATTTTGAAGAGCAACTGTCATGGCTTAGTGGTTCAGTACTTTGACTATGGTGCTTGGTATCCTGAGTTCGAGCCTGGCCATAGCTTTTTATATTTTATGACTGTCTACACAGGCTAGGAGGTGTGTCTGTGTAAAGGCAGTTTTGATACAGCTTGCTCAACATTACCCATCAGTTAGCTTGTTGGCGTGGTGCGCAGCTCTGCGCAAATGGGTCATGCTGGTTTACGCATCATTTGGCTGTTAGCATGCATATTACGCTCAGCTCAGCTACGGGCACACAGTTTCAGCATGTTAGAACTCTGCTCAACACCGGACACTCATTTTACACCTGCTAAACCACTGCTCACCTACGGGCACTCATTTTACATCTGTTAAACCACTGCTCACCTACGGGCACTCATGTTACACCTGTTAAACCACTGCTCACCTACGAGCAGCTATACTCAGCTTGTTACAGTGTTGCTCAGCTATGGGCACTTCTGACATATTTTTTTTTTCACACATTTCTTCATAATACATGGCCCATTTCATTACAGTTTACATAAAAATAATTTTATACATGTACATATATGTCAGGGAATTGTTTCGTGCTTATTTCACTAGGAATAAAAATTGATGTTGTGGGGACTCGAACCATGAGCGTCTCCTCTTCAGCCGACGTCTCTACCGCTACGCTATTGCTTCTTGGCTTGCTTTGCATATTTAGATCTTATATGCTTTTCCACTGACTGCTAACTGTGGCTTAGCGATGGGCACGCCCACACAAACGAGCGCACTCATGGGCAAACATCTTTAAAACTTATAAAAAAAAATATGACATGTTCATTTTTCCATTTTATGTTTATAGTCTGTGGGGGTATGTGTTGTGTTGTGTTTATTGACATTTACACGGACTCTTTCGAGGGGGTTTACTTTTGGGACTGTTACTTTTCTGGGGGCGTGTCCTTTTGCAGGGCTCGCCCTATGGACACACCCCATACTTTCTTACATGGACCGTGTTAGCCTTGGGTGTGCATCAGCATGCCCTCATGCATATGCATGGCATGCTGACATCACACCGTTTCACTGCAGCCTCCGTGTAAGCCTTGTAACTCTTACATGGAGGCTTCGTGAATCCTGCTGATAATTTTTTGGAGATGTAATAAACAATTAAATGCTGATTGGTCTCATATGTTCTTTGATTGTACTGAATTAAAAGAATTCTGGGAAGATATAAAGACTTTTATGCAGGCAATATTCACAGATAATTTCACTTTATCTAAATCTTTGATATTATTTAATACTCCATTTCCAGTGTGTATAAAGCTATCAGTAGCTACCCATTGATTTGGTCTATATTAGCTATAGCTAGAAAGATAATTACAAGGAAGTGGAAATAAAATCCTCTCCATCATTACAAGAATTTAAAAGTCTTCTTAATGAAGTTTGTTGTTTGGAAAACTGACCATCGGATTTAGATGTTCTAAGAATGCTTTTGCATATAACAGTTGGAACAAAATTTATGACTTGTTACAAAAATAGTTTAATATTATACCCCCAGATCCACTAATCTTTTGTACAGGAGTAGCCTAGTCCTGCATGGAAGTGCTCGTGTAGGAGCAGGATGGCAGAGCACCATGCATAATAATAAAGGCATGCTGCCTTAGCTCCTGGGCTTACACAGAGCATGTATGAGTTCAGGGGGCATGTCTGAGAGCAGAGCTCTCAGAATAAACATGCTCCTGCAATGTAGAACAGCAGAAGCTGTTAAGAAATGAGTGAGATCGCTCATAGGTGTCCTCATATCCCCACCAACAGTCCCCCATGTGTACAAAAGCAATAGGACATATAAATTAAAAGAAAAAAAACATTTTTAAAAAAAAATCCTATTAAAGCTAACTATAGGTGTGCGGGTGTGCCCATGTGCAGCTTAAATGGCTGAAGATGATAACAAGGAAGATATATGCAAATTGAGCAATATCGCAATAGTGTAGTGGGCAGAGCACTTGCTTTATAAACAGGTATTCCCGGTTCGAGTCCCACTGCAGCACTTTCCATTTTTAATGTAAAATCTGTATGTGAACTTTTTTTGCTGTATAACCTACTAAATAACATTTAAATGTGAACTGGAGTACTGCGTTAAATCCACATGTGAAGAGTCAGTGTCATAATGAATAAGGCACTAGTAAGCAGGATTAAGCACAAATAAGTAGAGGTAAGCATATATAAGCACTAGTAAGTGTGTTTAAGTGCATTTGTGTGGGTGTAAGCATTGCCTACACAGATTAAGCAAAGCAGAAGCTAACTGAGTGTAAGAAACTATAACCGGACGTAAGTACTGCTTAGCCCTGTGCAAACCCATGCAAACCTGCCTACAACTGCTCTAAAGTGCCTTAACCACTCTGTATTCAATGGCCCATGTTCTGCCCAGCAACAAAATAAACAGCTGCTGCAAGTCTTGAACCCAAGACCCTGTACACTATAAGCACAGTAGTTAACCACTTACCCATCATAGCAGTACATAAGGTTGAGATTTCAACAAACAAATCCTCACCATAGGAAATCAAACTGAACATGTGAAAGGAATCTATGTACAGTGTGATGTTATATAATCTGCTACATAACATGAATATGTAAACTGGAGTACTGCAGTAAGGCCAGATGTGAGGTGTTATTGTAATAAAGTGTTGAAGTCCCCAGGACCCCATATAGTGTATGTACACATGAATCATGGATACCAGACACACATATAACATGTAACAAATAATACACCAATGCCAAAAGGAAAATATAATGCAAACTAAATATTAAGCAACACGAAGCATTGCACAGCTCAGCTTAGTTGGGGTAAGCAATGTGTAGGCTGGCTAACTCAATCTGCCCAGTGGTATGCCCCTTTAAGCAATGCCAACATTAGGTAAGCAGATGTGCCCATAGCTTAGCCTTTTCAAAACCATCCAATCATGGGAAAGTGTAGGAAATTGGGTGCATTTAAACCCCACAGATGCCAATAATTCCTATATCTGGTTACAGCTCCCTACTGTAGGCAGAATGGCTGGCGTTGGGGAAAGCACTATATTTAGAGCGCAGTGATGGGGCACCCAAGAGTCCAGATTCATGGTATGGCTCCTGATAAAACACCATGAGGGCAGACTACTGCAGGGCCAGTACCAGGACTCTCAGTATAAAGTGGAAGCCAGGGACAGTCTCGCCCATGACCTCATCAGTGCCACTGGTATCCCCCGGCTGGTGAGCAGGTCAGGCATCACCATTCTGACCTGAAGCGGTGGAGCGGTGATCTCTTGGACCAGTGGATCCAAGAAGCAAGGCAGATGGCCGATGCCCCAGCATTAAGTACCCATTCTACTACGTAGATAATGATTGCCTAGCTTGTGTATACTATGGATAGGTAATGGCTAAATATCACTGTATTTCTCTGACAGAGGCAGATGAGTGGGTTGTGAACCAGCAAGCCCATGCTGCTAGGCTGCAATGGCTGCATCGTGAGGCAGGTTAGTAATATTCCCGAATGTACTGTCATAACAAATAAATATAACAGTTCTGGAAAGTGTTGTACCAGTAAAGAAGTGTATTGTGCATAGGATGTACTGAATAAATCAGACAAAATGGCAGGAAGACTGTCATATAGGTTGCATGGAAGTAAAGGTGTAAGATCTTGTCAATAAAAGTATATCCCTGGAGTGCTTGTGTACATCCTGCTTTCATATGTTGTTATAGTGTTGCATTATATAAATAGTATTGTTGTATTAAGCAGTGCTCCCACACTGTTGAATGCAGTTAAAATGTGTAAGAAGGTCAGTATAACAATGTTGGAAGTCCCAAGAGGTCAGTCATATAGAACAACTGAGGGAGACTTAGACAGAAACCATTGGAATACTTTGCACCAGTTCCCTGATAACACAGTCTACTGTGATGTAAACTGTGATATTTTTACCACACACAGCAGGGATTCAAATTTCAGGAGAGGTAGTAAGTTGTATGCATAATCATACCCCACAACCATACAGAGTTTGTGAGAATGTTCAGATAGAAAGCTGTAAGCATAAGTAGACCCAACAACTGTACAGACTTCGCTAGAATGTTCAGATATAATACTATAAGCATAATCATAACCATCAACTGTACAGACTGTGGCAGAATGTTCAGGTAGTAAGCTGTACGCAAAGTCATACCCCTCAACTGTTTGATCTGTCCAGCATGTCCAGATAGCCGGCCCAAATCTGCTGCCTAGTAACCTGTTCCCCTGACAAGTCAGTGTGATGATCCAAGAAATGTAGGCAGCTTATACTGATATATAAAGGATAGTCAGACCTGAACATAAAAAGAGAATGTATATGGAAACAAACCTGTCATTGCAGCATCTCACCCAAAGTGTATGACAGCAATTCTCAATATATGTCACGTTAACACCTGCATCCTAGAATGTGTGCAATAACAGATTGTTAGGTATGTGTATAACAGCAACATGGTATCTAGGAATATGTCTAGAACTTATCAGGTAGTGTTAACAAAAATTTTCTCCACAGCTGTAACAGGTAAGAGGTGTTGACTGTAGGTACTACAGAGGTCACTTATATACTTGTCTACATGCATGGAATCTGGGAGTATGTGTAGAAAGTGTCAGGTAGTGTTAACAATGATGTTCTCAACAGGTATAACGGGTAAGAGGTGTAGACTGTTGGTACTACACAGGTCACATATATACTTGTCTACAAGCATGGACTCTGGGAGTATGTGTAGAAAGTGTCAGGTAGTGTTAACAATGATGTTCTCAACAGGTATAACAGGTAAGAGGTGTAGACTGTAGGTACTACACAGGTCACGTGTATACTTGTCTACAAGCATAGTATCTGGGAGTATGTGCAGAAAGTGTCAGGTAGTGTTAACAATGATGTTCTCAACAGGTATAACAGGTAAGAGGTGTAGACTGTAGGTACTACACAAGTCATGTATATACCTGTCTACAAGCATGGAATCTGGGAGTACGTGCAGAAAGTGTTAGGTAGTGTTAACAATGATTTTCTCAACAGGTATAACAGGTAAGAGGTGTAGGCTATACATAATACACAGTCCACGCATATTCTAATCTACAAACATACCATTGTACAAAGTAAGGACATTGGATAGTGTAATAATACATGTAAGGGACAGATCACTGCAGTGACTAAGAAAGTTGTGAAAACTACAGGGATATATTAGTTGTTAATTGACTTCTGTCTCTCATCCCCTCCATATGTGCAACAATAACCTTATTACACACCTCAATGGGTACATGCACACTCCAAACTTTTGTTGGGACATATGTTCTATTGGTTTATAAATATTCACATTTGGTTCTATGCATGTGCCATGTTAAAATACTCCCATATTGGTGGCCTGTTGCCATCAATGAAACCTGCATGCTGTTGTAATGGCCACTGTTATCCCATATATGCATGTGTTCTGCTTGATCTGCAACTGTTGTAAACTGGAGTCTTGGGTTAATGGGAATACCAATGCATGCTGTTATAACTAATCCTGAATGCTGTTGACTATGACTAACTGATATCTTTCTTAAAACTGCAACACCATAGCTTGTATGGGAAGGCCAGTCCCAGTGGACCCACCTGTCCCAACTCAGCTGGCCATGGCACTGGGCAACAGTATATCTGGGGCCCAGCCTAGGACCTCCTCCTCCATCAGCCCTGCACCACCTTCGGGTGGAACTGCTGCAGGGGATGGAGCTCACCCCCCTGGGAGTGGGGGCAGAGAGGTACCTGTCACCCACCATCAGGTCCTGGCCATGGTGCACAGGGAGCTCAACAAGGAGATTTGAGACCAGCTACGTCAGCTTGAGGGCAGCATGGCCCAATTAGAGGATGAGCATGCCCCTCCTACCCAGCCCCCAGAACAGCCACCTTTGGGGCCATGAAGGTGCAGTGGTGACTGCCCATGGGTGGGGTCCTCAGTCAAACAGTTTCCATTTGGGGGATTATAAGCTTGCAACTTCCAAACACCCCTCCCCGTCCAAGGTGTTTACTCCCACATGTGTCATATACCACCCCTGTATGCATCTTGTTTGCCTTGCCTGTTAACCTACCCAACCTACCTCCCCAAATATACATAGTACCCCTCCCCAACATCCCACTCTCACCTGAAAAAGAAAAAAAAGGGCAATCTGTTCCCACAAAAAAATCTCGCCTCATACATAGCTGTCCAGTTTGCACACATGTCCACTGGACACATGTAATATGGTCTAAATGGGATCACAACTTATTATTGTTGTCCTCACCCAAACCCAGGGGGTTGAGTGTCAAAATCTACCTCCAAATTCAGTGTATATGCACAGCTGTTGCTGTAGAAGAAATGGGCAGCTATGTACCTTCCCTTCAGCCTTCCTGCATGTCCCCTGGCTATTTTCCCTACTGTCTTTTCCTCTTTGTGCCCCTTTTTTCACACTTTCCTATCAACCCCCTTTTTTTTTTCTTTTAAAGAAATTAGCACGGGGTAAGTGGGAGTAAGCACTTTTAAGCAGCAGTAAGCAGAATTAAGCCTGTTTGCATGGCAGTAAGCAATGCCTACACTGGTTCAGCAATGTAGAAGCTAACTGAGTGTAAGAAGCTGTAACCGGAGGTTAGCATTGCTTACCTCTATGCAAACCCACGCAAACCCGCTTACAATTGCTTAAAAGTGCCTTAGTCACTCTGTATCCAACAGCTCTCATCCTGCCCAGCAACAAAATAATCTGCACTCCCAATTTGCAAACCATGGACCCTGCACACTATAGGCAAAGTGATTTACTACTAAGCGATGGTAGATGCACATCCAGCTGATATTATCACAAACATATCATCCAGCACAGTCATTCAACAGTATAGGAAATGTATGTAATTATGTAGATTAATACTAGCAACCATTTGTACATTGCTCAAATACAGTATTTCGAGCAGTCTATGTATATCAAAAAAAGTGTCTGTCCAATCATAATGTGAGAACAGTAGTCTTGCAAAAAACTTAAGAAAATAATAAAAAACTGTGCATGTCGAGGGGCCGTGTGGGCATGCTTCATGCTCAAAATGTCAAACCTGGGACGTCGGTTCCGCGGAATCGGGAAATGAGGCTGGGCAGGTGTGTGAGCAAAGCACTGCTTCTCAAACACCTGGCAGGATGCTACCAGTGGGAGAAACAGTAGACCAGCTAAGTCTAATCTTGACACAAAAACAGGTCCGTCCCTGGTGGGACGAACCAAAAATTGTGAGTCAAGCCATTGTCTACACATGTCTTGAAAGATGAACAAGGCAAGGCTCGGACATATGTGGACTAAATGGATGAAGAGCCTGAAAAAGCATGGGTCGAGACAGTATACTGGATGAGTAGCGAGATGTGAAGAGAGGGCAATGTGTGGAGGTGTGGTATGGCTGGGCTAGCAACTGGAGAATGGATGGTGCTGTGTACGTGGAGCTCGGGGGGGCAGGGGAATGAACCATGGGTATGAAATTATGGAAGATATATGCAAATGAAGCAGCACAGATATAGTGTAGTGGGCAGAGCATCCGCCTAATAAGTAAGCATTCCCGGTTTGAGTCCCACTGCAGCACAGTCTATTTTACATGGCAAAGCACATTATAATCAATTTTGTTGTTGTTGTTGCAAAACCCACTAAATAATGCATATTTATGAACTAGAGTACTGCAGAAAATGCACATGTGAAGTGTCAGTGTCATAATGAATAAGGCACTAGTAAGCAGGGCTTAGTAATTATTAGTAAGAGGGCTGACCTGTTTTGCTGGTTGGGGGAGTGTCAATATGTGTAAGACTTATGTCGCTTGAGCTACCTCACCCCCATTACCAGTGCCTGTGTTCATATATGTCTTTGTTATGTTCTCTGCTTTTTATATATATATATATATATATATATATATATATATATATATATATATATATATATATGTGTGTGTGTGTATATATATATATATATATATATATATATATATATATATATATGTATATATATATATATATATATATATATATATATATATATATATGTACACACATATATGTATATATATATATATATATATATATATATATATATATATATATATATATATATATGTATATATATATATATATATATATATATATATATATATATATATAAATATAAATATATTTATATCTGTATATACATATCTATGTATAGATCTGCCCAGCAACAAAATAAACAGCCTCTGCAATTCCTGAACCCAGGACCCTGCACACCATACACAAAATGATTCCCCACTAAGCCATGACAGATATACATAAATCTGATGTTTTCATCCAGCCCAGTCATGCAACAGTACAGAGAATGTATACCAACATCTAGATGTATGTCTGCGTGTAAATATATTAACAGCTAAACAGATACAGCATATCTATATATGTATATATATATATATATATATATATATATATATATATATATATATATATACATGCAAATGCCTACATCGACACATATATATGCACCTTTATGTCCACATATACACAGCAAGGTACATATGCGTACACAGATATATAACTATGTAGGTATATATGGGCATATATATATATATATATATATATATATATATATATATATATATATACACACACACTATATATATATATATATATATATATATATATATATATATATATGTATGTATATAGGTATATGTGGCCAAAATCTGTAAATAGCAATGGTAGATTAACAAAAACAGATATGTCCACATGCACTGTTAATGGGGTTGAGAGACTCCAAACAATATATGTCCTGTACGAATAGGCATACAACCCAGCCAAAGACGTCCTGCCTGCAATACACTACCAAGTGTTGCAGATCCCATTACTCCAAATGCAGTATAGCACACTTACAGTCTGTAGTCAGGTCAAGCACATCCCTCTCCTGTGTGTGCCCTATTTTCACAGTGTATGTTGGTAGAGGTAAATCCCCAACCCATCTGAGATGCTGTTTACCAAACAACAGATTTAGTTCCTGCTCACAGTGAATGAAAAGGGCCAATATCAACATGATGTTCCTAGATATCAGAGTGTGTTTCCATGCAATTGGCTATGGGAATGTTACTACAGCTGCTCCACATGCAATCAGCTAAGGGATGCCTGCAACTGGTGCAGAGGCCATCAGCTAATCATGAGCATCACTCAAAATACACATGCTGCTGTCTATGCAAAGCATGTGTAGGTCTACATATCCACCAGAGAGGGAGTGGGAGAGGCACTAAGAGGCAAAGACAAGTCAGGGAGGGGTGAGAGAGTAAAACCTAAGCATGTTTGTGTCACACACCTACCAGCACAGGATATCAAACCCCTGACAACTATGTTGTGCTATCACAGTTCAATGCACTTATTGGATGCGCCATGTGAGTTACCTGTCATGGAGCCCTCAGAACATATATGTGATGGTGTGCGACATCTGCAACAGGGATACGGTAGCTATACGGTGGGTAACGTACACATGCCTGTCCGCATGAACAGGTGCCAGCATCAACACAGTCACATTCTCACAGAGATGCACACACATTGACACACTTGACAGGGTCAGGAGTGCAACTCTATAGTTGTGGGATTGCACATCACTGTGCAGGTATCACATGCACCACATGGGTCATATGGAGGTTGTATGGGCAAAGGGTATGAGGAGGTGTCTGACATCAGACAGCATGCTTCAGTATGCCATTGGGGGTTGTAGTGAGTGGGGATGTGAACATACACACCGTACAACACACACACAAACACACATGGTGCCAGTACTGACATGCATGGGTGCATGTCTGCATGGGTGTGTGGTGGTCAAATGTGCCAGATGGCTATACAAGGCTAGGCAATGGGTGACATCAGGCCACATGACAATGGTCTGCATTGTGGTTCAGGGCTGCAGCGTCTGCATTTGCCCACACAGGTGGGTATTGTATCCCCCATCCAGTCACTTGGGTGACTATTGTGTGTGGCCAATGCTGTGCATCACTTGCCATGTATATGTTCCTTACTCCATGACATGGACGGTGTCTGGGATGTGCACACCTCCCACATGCATTGGGTCTGTATTATAACATCAAAGTCTTACAACTTTGAATGTTATAATATCAAACCCAGTAGAGCGAAACACCTGAAAACTGAACAATTTGCTGTTCCGACAAACATACACACAACACAAGCACACCAAAATAAATAATCCACACACAACACACACACACACACACACACACACACACACACACACACACACACACACACACACACACACACACTTCACAAAACTCTACAATAAACCATACATACACCAATAGCTATCCACTTACCTTAACCCAACTCTAACCCTAAGGTCCATCACTATCGCACACTCACCTTACCCGCTCCCTAACTCTAGCTCTCGCCTACCCCACTCTAACACTCACGTCCACACAATCGCACACTTACCTGGCTCACGCCCTAACCCTAACTCACCTAACCTGCACCCAATTGCACACTCACCTTCGTTCGCAGACTTACCTTAACCCAGTCCGTAACCTTTGCTCCACAGTCGAGGAAATAGCGAAGCTGCAGAAACAGCCCACTAAATACTTTCCCTAGGAAAGTATTCAGTGTTCCACAGCTTCATTATTTCAAGCGTTCGCTCTACTCAGTTCGATATTATAACATTCGAAGTTGTAAGACTTCGATGTTATAATATAGACCCCAAGCATTTAAACAGGGAGATGTGGAACTGTACCTGGGGTGTCTAGCCCATGTTGTGAACACAGATTATCATCAGATGTGCCAGTCTTGCCCACCTGTGCCTTGAACTGGTAATGGACAGCAGGTTTACCCTGCACCTACATTGATAGCATGCTAATGACATTCCCTGCTGTCAGTGGCATCTGTCCCTACAGAGCATATTGTTAGGCATGGTATGTCCTTTGTGGGTTGCATGTGATGACACCACAGGTGTCCATTGAGAAGGTGAACTGTCTGCATGTACATGCATATTGGCAAGCTGGACAGGGTGCCATGCCCTCTGTAGCCCACTGCTATTACTTCATAGTTACTATCAGTGGCCAATATGCAGTGTACTACCCACATGTTGGCTGTTGCTTAAGCATGTGTATGTGTGTATGAGACATGGGTTGAGAGTGCACTCTGGGTAGTAAGGTTGCTAACTGTGATTGCCTGGCCTTGATGTCACATGTATAGTGGCTTTGCACCCCAGCCTCTCAGCTATTTCACATCTGTTACCCCTGTATACACACACACACACACACACACACACACACACACACACACACACACACACACACACACACACACACACCTGTCATGTCTGGGAGTAAAACCCCTACCTAACTAATTTATTACACTACAGCACTACACAGTTATAGTAGGCGCCACAAAGATTACTGGAATACTACTTCCCCAAAGGTGTATTTCACACTGAATGACATTAGCAAGATTGCCAAAGTAGGCCATTTGACATGTACTGCATGTGACTAACCTAAAGTGCATTGCTCTTTACACAGACAGTGACACATGCATACACACAAAACATCCACAACTGACATGTGTAGCTATGGAACCTCTAACAGTGGTCTATATCACACTACAGCATGGAGCTGTTATAGGATGCACCACGGGAATTACTGGGAAATCCCTTCCCCAAAGGTGTATTTCACTATGAATGACAGCAGGATTGCCAAAGTAGGCCATATGCCATGTGCTGTGTGTGACTAGCCTAAAATGCATTGCTCCCTACACAGACATTGTAACACACACAAAACATCCACGACCACCATGAGTGGGGATGGAACCCTAACACATTTCTAAATTACACTACAGTAGTACGCAGTTATGACATGTACTATGGAGATTACTGGACTATGACCTTCCCAGAGGTGTATTTCTAGGTGGATGACATCAGCAGCCTTACCAAAGTTGAGCATATGAATTGTAGGGACTGTGAGTACCCTAATAAGCACTGCTTTCTACATAGACAGAGTGACACACACACATGTGCCATGTTTGGGATTAGAACACATACCTTACTACTTTATCATACTACAGTAGTACGCAGTTACAGGACGTGCTATGGAGATTAGCGGGCTACAACCTTCCCAGAGGTGTATTTCTAGGTGGATGACATCAGCAGCCTTACCAAGGTTGAACATTTGAATTGTTGGGAGTGTGACTACCCTAAAAAGCATTGCTCTCTACACCCTTAGACAAACACACACGCATACACAATGTTGCCAAGTCTGGGATTCGAACTCCTACCTAATTACATTACAGCAGTATGCAGTTATGAGACACGCCATTGAAATTACTAGGCTACACCTCTCCTAAATGTGTATTTCACATTGGATGACCTCAGCAGGCTTGTCATAGTAGGGCTATGGGGAGGGCAGTGTGTGTGCATGGGCCATAACTCATTAATCTAGAGGTTGACACACCACATGCAGGCACACACAGGGTCATATTTCACAGGTACATGTATAAAGCTGCTAGATGACTACTTCCTTGTACAGTCATGTTACACAGCTGGCACATGCACCACATAGTCTGTAATGCTGACAGATACTGGTGGCTAGTATTTGCAGTGAGTGACATCTGCACCTCATGTGTTTGGGGCTATTTGGCTGTGTACTGGGTGGGACAGGCCTGGAAGGCTCCTTGTCACAGTCACCCTCTTCTACATATCTATGTCTGTCTACATTTGGCTTATTATAGTGTGTTATTCCTACATATATGTCTGTATTCCTATCCACTGTGTGTGCAAGGTATGAGTGGTGCATACTGACAAGTGTCTGCACTAACAACTGCAAATGCCAGATATGTCCAGTCCCCTGGTGTTTGCAGACATGGCCTTAAGTGTGTGAGCATGCCCAGTATGGCCATCTGTATTGCATGTGTGGATCATGTCCAGGTAGTTTGTACTGCAGTGCTGACCTTTGTGTTGTACACCGACAGGTAGCATGCTGTCTCTGCAGGGTATCCATCGATCATTTGGCATTGACTGTTACTACATTTCTGCATAGTGGGGGGGGCACATCTGACTGTTTCTACATTTCTACACAGGTTTGGGGGCGGCACACCTGACTGTTACTATATTTCTATGTAGGATGGGGGGCACACCTGACTATTTCTACATTTCTACACAGGATTGGGGGAGCACACCTGACTGTTACTATATGTCTACGTAGGATGGGGGGGGGACACCTGACACTGTTACACATTTGCTAGGACTATACTGGTATGTTGGGTACTCCATTTCAGTCTGTAGTCTTACCTATCATGCTGGCTAGAGGCACTCTAGTGTACTACAGATCTTAGCTTTTAATTACCTACATATTAGTTTCTGACTTCCTAGCCTTCACAACTGACATCCCACTGCCTGGCCTGCTGCAGTCTGTCTGTGTAGTCCTGGGGGGGAGGTTACCCATAGGTCTCATTCAGAGGCCATAGCACAGCATTTGATTGTGTTTGTCTACACCTCTTCTGCTGGCTGTGGCTGTTGTTGGGTATATGACCCCACCCCGACTGGCATGTGTGAATCACTTATCTTGTGGGTGTCCCAGTATTCAGGGTGTTGCTGCAGGGCTGCCTATGTCAGATGCACATAGTACACTCCCTACACTTGGTTAGGCACGGGTAGTGTAATGTTTGGCATCCCTTTTAATGTATGCGAGAGTCAGAGAGAGGTGTTATTCCCTGGGTCCCTCTCATGTCAGTGTATGTGCTATGCCTTGTCTCTTTGCCAAGGCCAGGGCATACTGGGTACACCTCCTTCTGCCTACTGCGGCAGGCTCAGGTTGTTCCTCCTTCGAGTCACTCTGTGCCTGTGCAGGCCTTGACAATGATGGGGGGCTGTGTGGCCCTGCCCTGTGCTGTTCCTGCTGAAGCTGTTTCCACAGGATCATATTGTGTAGCATGGCACACACAAGGACAATTTGGGTACATGTAGCTGGTGAGTACTGCAAGGGTCCATCGGATGTGTCCAGGCACTGGAACCGTGACTTGAGCATCCCAAACACACACACACCTTCAAAACACAACTTCATTCTTACCTGTTTTTTCACAGGAAATGTAACTGCACTCTTCAACTCTTACCACCCAAGCTTTGCTCCTCCTTCTCTCCTGACTAACCTTCATACCTTCCTAATTTCTCTCATATACTTAGATTATAAATGTAGCTAAACAGTAACATCCAGCTATTATGCTGTATGCCTGTCTTTCTCATGAAAATTTTTAATAGTTTTGCTGTCTTTACTGAATGATACCTGTTTTGACTGTAATACTACCTGTTGATTGCTATACTACATGTTGATTGTTATACTACCTGTTGATTGCAATGCAGATATTTTGCTTGTAATTCTCTATGTAATGTAACTTTGTATTGTGGAGCTTTTCTCCCTGAGCCTCCACTGAAAATGGGCTCTTGAGCCCAGTGGACCTCCCCGGTCAACAAACTGGAATAAATAAATAATAATAAATAAATAATGCTCTATTATGATTCTTGTTTGTGCGTGTGCCTCATTATGGAGTTCTTGTTCAGGTGTGTGTGCATTTCTGATGGGTGTCATCAGCCACAGCTCCAGTGCGTATCCTGCATCCCCCACTAGGTGACCGTGTGAGATGTCCCCATTGACAAATCTGTGGTACAGCTGCATCAGATGCCAGATGTGGGAATCATGATAGCTTCCAGGGCAACCAACACACACATTCATTATTATGTCCTGGGCATCACACATGACCTGGCAGTTGATGGAGGGGAAGCCCTTGCGGTTGATGCAGACCCTACTTCGCTCACCGGGTGGTGCTTTGATGCATATGTGCATGCAGTCTATAGCACCCACTACCTCAGGGTATTCTGCTATTTGGTGGAACTGTTGCATATTGCTGAGCAATGCCTCACAGGTGTTGGGGAAATATGCATGCTCACTGACGTGTGCTGACATGGCATCCAGGAACTGGTGAAGTACCCTGGATGCTGATGCCTGTAAAATCCCCATCATATCTCCAGTTGGCCTTTGGAAGGCACCTGCAGCTAGTATTCATAGGCCTACACATACCTTGGTATCCACTGGGATGGGTTCCCCTCTGTTAGTTCTGTGTGTCAGGCATGGCTGGCACAGCTCAACAATTTGCTGTAGGAGATCCCTGTCCACCCTATAGCACTCCACAATCTCCAGCTCATGTAACAGTTGGTAGGTTACCCGGGGTGTGTACACTCTTCTCCATCTCCTCACTGCTGGTTGCTCGGCAGCATTCACATCCCCACCACCCTCAGCCTCTTCCGCAAGTTGTATGATAGCTATTGCAGCCCCTAAAGTTTTGCTGTTGTGAGTGTTAAAATTTCCCTGTTTGTTTACACTGGTGGTGTAGAGTGTGGGAAAAACCAGAGGGGTAGGTGTTTGCATAGTCTCTAGTAGTGTTCTGGGCTGGGCTGGTCTCCTGCCTGTGAAATTGGCTGATTCGGATACATTTCACCTGCCAGCTAAGCTAGCACTCCTTGATTAGCTTCCTACTGCTGTTTTCCCTTCCTATTGCCTTCCTGTTTAATCCCGGGAGTGCGCCGTGCAAACAGAGTGCTCAATTGTGCACACTGCTGCTATTTCCTGGTTTAACCTCTTTTTTCTTCCTGTACAACCCGGTGCATGGCGTGCACACCCACTTAGGCTTTGTAAAGACTGCTAGACAGGTTTAGACACACCCTCCAGCTTAGCTGTGCTAAGCCAGGAGCAAACCTGAGCCACAGGGCTCCAGTCTACTTACAGTATGTCTGACACACACCCCCATGATGTCATCTTCTTCCTAGGCTTACACCAAGCTATTCCTACTCTTACGCTGTTGGGACCTGACTCACATGCTCGGATAAACTTTGATTCACGGTCCTTCCCCTCATTTGCATAGGATTGCCTGCTAATGCATAGATATATGTCTCACACTGAGCCTCCCCCCTTAGCAACCACTACTCACTTGCCAGATTGTCTTCTGCCTGCCATTGACCTGCATGGCAGAATACTGATTTTAGTAAGAATGCTTAATTTAGGTTCATTTTGTTATTCACCCCTGATCCCATTTGCGCGCCGCTGCCCTACACTTAAAACAGCCGAGATCAGCTAAAAACAACATAAAAGTTGATTTTTTTATTTTTTTGTATTGTTTGCAGTGCCAGTAGCCTTATACTTGGCCATCGGCATGCTTACTACATGATATGCAGCCTTTATTTGGAGCTGTCATAGCTCCATTTTGGATTTTGCAGAAATGTACTCAGTTACTAACTGAGTACATTTCTGCTGATTGCACTAGTCCTGCACAGATGGTCGTAAGCTTACTGGATCACAAAATCACCTAATTTGTATTGATTTCTCCTGCAAATGGGGTGATTTGCATACAAAGGCTTCGTCCGTGTAGGATTAGTGCAGGAGCTCGCATGCATGCCCCTGCAGGCTGTTCCTGGATCTCATGGCAGACATATTGCCTGCTTGAGCTCCTGCACCGATCTTGCACTCCATGCAAACTTTTGAGAATCCGGGAGACAGTAAATATCATATATATAAAATTATTTTAGTTGTCATTTTAAGATCTATGGTGAACAGCTTTGTATATAGTTATAATTTGTTTATTTTCTGTATGATCATTTTCTTTTAACATAATTGAAAATGGTTCATTCTTTATAAATGATCATTATATATTCAACAGTATTTCTAATAAAAAAATGTTTTAAAAAAATATCTATACATGTATTACAGCCAAGTGTTGACTTCAGTGTGATTACATCACTTCCTTTTTACCAAGTTTCAACACTGACCATACATTCACACCTAAGGGAAACTGTGGGGGGATTATCAATATTTGTCTGAGGCCCAATTATCTTCAGAAATATTTCTCTCAACCCACAAATAGAACTTTTTTCAACTTCAGATTGTCTTAAGCAAGAGGAACTGTCAGTTCACAACCTAATCTAGACCACCCTCCTTGTCCCTAGAGAATCCTGAAAGATTTCTAAATGTGCTTCTGAACTAACCATAAACAAAAATACCTTTCTGACAGGTGAGTTCAACTATACATCATTTAACTGGAACAACTATACCACAAATGGTAGGTATGCATAACAATTTCTAGAGTTAGTACATGCTTTGCATAAGTAAAAAAAAAAAAAAACACAATTTGGTAATTTGGTCTGGAAAGACACATTATTGAGCCAGTAAAGTGAAAGATAAGCATTTTTTATTCTGGTAAACTATTTTACAGATATAGGTTCATAGGTTCATACTAGGCTATCTGCCCTAGGGCATTTATAAGCCTAGCCAGAGTGTGTGTGGCTTTCACCACCCCTTAGGATGAGAATACTATACCCATTAGTTTGCTGTGCCTCTGTCCAGCAGTGACACAGAGATGATTCCCAGGGTAAACCTACGATCTCCCATCCATTCGTCAAGATTTCTCTTGAACAGAGTCAGTGAGGGGCTCTGCCTCACATGGACTGGGATTCTGTTCCATAGTGTAGGGAGTCTCTGGGTGATGAATCTGTCCCTCCAGCATGTCCTATTTATATCTGTGTTGAGGTTTATGTCTCTTGCTCTCGTGGCTCTGGTGGATTTGGATTTTTTGAGGTGGAGCATGTCCATTAATTTCAGGTTGGACATGGCCTTGTATGTCAGGCACAGATCACCTCTGAGCAGACGGTATGCGACTGAATAGAGCTGGAGTTTCTTCAGTCGGGCAGCATATGACATATGTTTGAGCCCCTTTATCCTTTTGGTGAGGAACTTCTGGGGTCTTTCCAACTGCTGCAGGTGTCGGGTAAGGTACATTCCGAATGGGGCGTTGTACTGAATCATTGGTCTGATAAGTGAAGAGTACAGGGGTACAATGACCTCTCCTGATCTGTATGTGAATCCCTTCATGATCAGGTGGGCAATGTAGAAGGTCTTCCTAACCACTTTAGCAATGTGAGTGTCAAAAGAGAGGTTACTGTCAACTTGGGTCCCCAGGTCCCTGATAATGTCTTCCGTGTTTAATGGATTACCACCTATGTGGTAATTAGGGGTTACCTTGTTTTTCCCAAAGGGTATGACTATACATTTTTTGGCATTTAGCTTAAGGCCATGGCTCTGGCACCAGTTATCCATTTCTATGAGACCTCTCTGGAGGATGTCTGTGTCTGATGGAGTGTCAATTATGGTGCCCAGTTTGCAGTCATCTGCAAATGTTGTCAGCCACAATCCCCCTATGTTTGCCTGCACTTCAGAAAAATAAATGCCGAACAAGAGGGGCCCAGGACTGAGCCCTGTGGGACACCGCTCATGACTGGCTTAGAGTCTGACATGGCACCAGCAACTCTAACCCTGTGGGTTCTGTCCTTGAGCCAGTTTGCAACCCATCTTGTGACATATGGGTTTACATCTAAGCTGGTGAGCTTTTCTATGATGCCTGAGTGGGGTATTGTGTCGAACGCTTTTGCTAGGTCAAGGTAGGCTGTGTGAACTGCCTTACCCTCATCAATAGCCTTAGTGACTGTTTCGAAAAAGTCGACCAAGTTCAAGAGGCAGGATCTGCCCTTGACAAAGCCAGATTGGGTAGGATCCAGTGTCTGTAGGTCCCCAATGTCTTTATTTATGAGTTCCATTATGATCCTCTCCATAGCTTTGCAGACAAGGCTCATCAAGCTTATGGGGCAGCAATTTCCAGGGTCCGTAGAAGCACCACCTTTGTGGAGTGGGACTACAGTTGCCGTACGCCATTCTTTGGGTACGTATCTTGTAGTAAGGCTAAGATTAAACAGCAGCCTTATGTGTGGGTTTAGTTCCTCATTGAGTTCATGTAGCACACAGCCGGGGACACCATCTGGTCCCATTGATGCTGTGTTTTTTGCTTTAGAGAGAGCAGCTCTCACCTGGGCATCTGAGATGTTTGGGAGGCTAGACTCTGGTGAGATAGATATTTCTCCTTTTGGGGGGGGAGGGAGAAATTTGCACTGAACCTGTCTGCCAGTATGTTGGCAATGTCTGTGGGTTCAGTGATTTTTGTATCATTTTGGACTAATTCTGAGCATATCTGGGAGTTTCCACCCAGGTTTCTAACATAGCTAAAGAAGGCCTTATGATTGTCTTTTGTGTCATTAGCGATTTTTCTCTCAAAGTTGGCCTTAGATGATTTTATGAGTGATCGTAGTTTTTGCTAGTAGTGATCAGAGATGCCTTCCCTTTTAGGGATTTTGCTCTGTCATGTAGTAGCTTTCTCCTCTTGTTGTAGAGTTTGTTTATGGCTGGGGTCCACCAGACCGGGCGCCTGCCTTTGGTGGAAAGGGTCTTGATTTTATTAGGGATTGCTTGATCCATACATTCCTGGAGGTGCTCGTAGAAGGCATTTGTAAGGGTTTCAGCAGCATGGGTTGTGGTTTCCACTGGCTCAGGGGCCTTGAAGGATACCACTCCAGTCTTAAGAAGTGTGAAGTTTGCTTTTGAGAAGTTCTTCACTGTGGTCTTTTTTGCTGGGGTTGGGGGTGGGATGTGGATCTCCAGTGAGATTAATTTATGGTCTGATCTCACCAATGAGGGATATACTTCTGTGGAGCATTTTGTCCCCATGTTTGTGATGATCAGGTCTAGTATATTTTTTCCTCTTGTGGGAATGGTGACTAGTTGTTCCATAGCATTTGAGTTTATGAACTCCAGGAACCTTTGGGCTAGGGTGTTGGGGCTTGAGTAATGTTCCCAGTCTATGTTTGGGTAGTTGAAGTCACCCAATATGATGGTGTTTGGAGAGACATTCATACTCTCCAGTGTCTTCAGGAAGGCTGTGTGGGTTTCCTGAGTTTGAGAGGGTGGTCTGTAGCATGCTACAAACTGTAGGGCAGTTTTACCTATGGTTAATTGCACCTGGATGGTCTCCGATGCTTCGTGCATTGCCACTAACCTGGAGGTGTGGGTATCCTTTATGAATATGGATACTCCCCTCCTTTTGTGGTTTGGTCCGGATTTTGGGGCCGGAACGCATGATATGAGGTATAACCTGATAGTGCTGGGGTGCTCGCAGGAGCCTTGAACCAGGTTTCAGTCACAGCACAGACATCAATGTTCTACATACTGAGGAGGGCTTCGAGGGCGTGCATCTTGAGGTTTAGACTTCTGGCATTGAGCAGTATTACCCTTAGTTTTTCTCCATTTTTGTTTTCTAGGGTGGTAGGTTTATCATTTGAGCCTTGCCTAAAAAAGGCACTATGGTGGTGGCAAGAGCCTTTGCCAAGATCTGTAGACGTCTTCAGATCTGTACTTACTACAGCATGAACATTGATCTGAAGACATCTACAACTCTTGAAAATAGTCTAATATAGTCTACTAGACGACAATATTTTTCAGTGGCTCAATGTTTCCTTCTACATAATCTGAACTGCCTTGTCATTTATTTTTATTTATTTAGTGATATATCCACCTGAGGCTTAATGCATAGACTTCAGGGCTTTTGGATACTTGTCTTTTTTAGTTCTCCTTTGCACAAGTAATTAAGCAGCCCACTAGGAGAATATCTTCTCAAGCAAATTCTCACTAACATTTCATATAATTGTACTATGCCTATAGTATCCTCATATCCTTTCCTTTCTTTCTTTCTTTTTTGTTATTTATAATCAAATCCAATCACAAGTCAGGAATTTTCTCCTTTAAGGACATCTAAATCCACAAAAATGAACAGCTTTGAATTCAAAGACTTTAAAAAGACAAACCTATTAAAACTAAATGACAATGATCTCTCAAAATTCAGCTGTATGTTTTTCAGCTCCGTATAGCCTCAGCCGTCACTTATGCCAAAGAGTTTTATTGCCATCTAAGAAACAGCATAAGCCAAGTAGTTCCAATCAAAACTAAACATATTGGAGAACATAAATACAGTCAACATTTGTGGAATGCACAAGCTCCACAGTAAAAAAAAACTAATTAAAGTCTGACAAAAATGAAAATCTACACATATTAAAATATCTACTGAAAAGAATAACTAAAACACGGTGCCCCATGTTTTCTTCCATTGTAAGGCCAAGATGACATCTGAATTGTTGTTGTATACTTCACTAGATTTGCATTGTTTTTTGTATACTTTTTCTATAACAGTTTTCTATAAAATTATGAACATCTGCTAGAATTTGTTCTAATTCTATTTTTATATCTTTAGCAGACTTACATGCTGCCATCCTTGATTTAAAACAGCATTTTCTTTCTTCCGTCTGCCATGTAGATGACTGATACGTCTAGAAATTTAGCAGTTGACAGTTCCACTTTTTGTCAGTTTGTTAAATTAACCTACTTTTGTCTTGAATGCCAAACAAGGTACCCATCAAAAATGCTTGTGTTCATGGCTTGATGGGTTAAAACTGTTGTTTACCCAATTTAACTCATTCTTTTTCAGGGGTGACCAGAAGAACCAAACTACTCTTAATATCACTATTGAGAGAGCTTAACAGCATCTGCACAGCATAGTGTTTTAAACTTCATCAAAGTATTTGAAGTTTCATGCAGTGTCAGGTCTCCTACCTTATCAAGTTCTGCACCTTGTTCAAGAAACAGTGTACAATCCAAAACAGCATCAAAAAGCATGGCCTTACTCATATGCACATTTATTCCAACATTGATTAAACATTTTTTGGTTATACTATGATCACTACTTTTGTTCATTAGTATGTCATCCACATCCACGATTATAAAAATGTCCAAGTTATTCCAAATCAGATAATATAAAGAACAAAAGAAAGAAGAAATGTTCCAGTGTCAAGCCTAGTCAAGTACCTCCACAGGTATAACACTCCATCACATAAATATTAATTATTACACAGAACAATAGTGTCTGATTCAGTCCATAATTGACAGGATAACAATCAAAGGAGTTTAGAAAGGCTCATATAAGAACTATACATAAATCCTGCAGTCAGTAACCAGTCAATGTTATCTGCAAATATAAAGCTATGGACTTGAAATATAAACAGTCATTACATCAGTCTAATGCAAAACTGGGTGTAGAAAACATGAGATATACTTAGCATGCAATTCAGTGGTTGTGCTGGTCTGCATGTTGTATTTTTAGAGATACATAAGATTAAACCTTAAACTTCTCTTGCTTTGGTCATGGTGGCAGACATCAGATATATGAATAATGAGTCAGTAAAACAGACTCAGTTATTGCAGAAGGTAAAATGTTAAAGTTTGCTTCTGATACCCTTTAGTTGTCTGCATATGTGTTGAGTCTGATGGTTTTCCTCATTCATATCATTCTATGGATGTACACATCCACTGACAAACTACTTCCTGTCAGACTCCAAATACATCACTTCCTTCACCTACTATTACACCCTGTCTATAACCCTCTATAACTTCCTTCCCCAACATCCACTGACAAACTACTTCCTGTCAGACTCCAAATACATCACTTCCTTCCCCTACTATTACACGCTGTCTATAACCCCTGCACCCTCCATCAAAAATGAAACACCTTATCATTACCACCTCACTCCTACCTCTTCTCTCTGCTCTAACCTCTTATCACTCACACCTTCGTCATTCTCTTTTATGGTCTCCTACCTCCTATACCTTTGACATTCATTCTACATCTTCCTACTCTCATATCTCTCCAGCCCTTTTCAACCTCTCCACCTCTTCTCTTCACAAACTGTCTATATTGCAAATCCACCCTCCTACCTACAAATCTGAACCCAAGTTACACAAACTACATCTATGTACTACTGTACTCCCTCTTCCTACTAATAAGTTACTCATATTTGGTGATGTCCACCCCAACCATGGCCCCTCCCCCTCTCCCCTCAATCAAACACCCCCCCTTATCTTCTACTTCCCTTCCTTCCCCAAACACAACTCATCATACCCAGCCCCTTACACTAAACGCATCCATATCCAAGCGCCTGGCAGTATACTTTCTAAATATTCAAAACCTAACCAACAAAATCACCAATTTCCATGCCTGGATAATGCATAAAGCCCCTCACATCCTTTCCTTATCTGAAACCTGGTTTAAGCCACATATCACTAGCAATGAAATTCTCCCTTCAGTCTATAATATCTATCACTCTGATAGATTTCCAAAAAAGGGGGTGGTGTAGCCATCCATCACTCCAATAACCTCATCTCTCACATTTCCCCACACCCATCTCTGACTTTCAGCCAGCTGAACTCATCTTCCTTAATTGCCAACTTAACCCTCACAAAAAATTAGCTGTTGCCACCATTTATATCCCTCCTGGAAACATTCACTTTACAGAATATCTTATCCTGGTTTTCCCACAATATTCCCTATGAAATCTTCATCTTAGGCTATGTTAACCTAGATTGGTCTAAACTTAAAACTGACTCTCCACAAGTCAATATCAACCTGCATGGTTTCCATCAACTGATATCTTCATCCACCAGCCTCCATAAAAAAAAATCATTTTCCGGCTTCATAATTGACTGGATATTCAGCAACTCCCCTCACTACTACCACAACCCCACTACCCTACCTAGATCAACTTAGCGACTACCTCCCCACCTCGGTCCTTAGATACAGCATCCAATCCCCCCAAATCCCACTTTTATAGAGATTGCTGAAAACTCTCTAATTTTAATGTAGTCCAATTCAACTCTATTCTATCCACCATTGACTGGTCCATCCTTAAACAAATCCCTCTCAATGACGCAGTTACTAGGTTCAATAGCATCTTCCTGAATACCCTAAACTCCCTTCCTCCATCTGGGAAGGTTAAGGGACAAAGCCTGGAAGCTTTACCATAACAACAAACTGCCCAAAACCCTGATCAAATACAAACATCTCCGTAACCTCACAAAGCAACGCATCACAAAGGACAAAAACATCCTACTACTTTAAACTCCAGTCCAACAATAACTCCAAACAATTCTGGAAATCAATAAACTCCCGTCTCAACTCTAGCTCCAAGAATAACCCCTGCCCTGACCAAGTATATCTGACCTTGAACTAAGCTCCAAATTTAATTCATTTTTTATTGAAACTATCTCCAACCTGACCAAGACCTTCCCTATCAATGATCCACCTAACCACATTTCCTCTTCTCCTAACCAACCTATGTTTAAGCTTAAGCCAGTCTCTACTAATCTCATAAAAAGCCTCCTATCCAAACTTAAACCTTGCTCCAATGCTCCTGATAATATTCCCTCCTCCTTCCTAAAATGCTCAGCCAACAGTTTTGCAATCCCAATTAGCATCATAATCAACAGATCTATAAAGGAGTCATATGTACCCAAACTATGGTGTTCTGCTTACATTCTTCCTCTCCACAAAGGTGGCAAAAATACTGACATCTCAAACATCCAGTCCATTGCTCTGCTCTCTCCAATCTCCAAAATCTTAGAAAAATGTATCCATCTCCAGTTTATGCCTTTCCTAACTCAAAACCAACTCCTAACATCTACCCATCAAGGCTTCTGCCCTGGCCATAGCACCATAACCGCTCTTCTTTCCTTCTTAGAAACTGTCAACCAAGTCCGAGATTCAGGACATTTCATTTTCACAGTTTTTCTTGACTTTTCTAAGGCTTTTGACACTGTTTCCCATAACCACCTTATCTATCATCTCTCTAACCTACATCTCACTCCAGACATTGTCGCCTGGTTCTCTAGCTACTTGTCAGAGAGATCTCAGGCGGTTAAATGGAAGAGCACCATCTCCTCATTTCTTCCTACCTCAACTATATCTACCTTGCAAATATTGTAAATAGCTTCTTATGTCGAATGAATGCATGTAAACTGTTTCCTTATTTTAATCGATTATGTATAATGTTACTACACTTCAATTGTTATGAAGGTATTTCCTAAATGATTCTCCACAGTACAGCCTTCCAGATACATCAAAATTATCTTTGTCAACTAAGCCTGATACAGAATATTCACTCATGTAAATTGTACTTTATTTTTGTAACTTACTTACTTTTGTATCTTTAATGATTTATGTTATATTGGAGCTTTTCTCCCCGGGCCTCCACTGAAAACGGACACTCATGGGCCCAGTGGGCTTCCCCAGTCACCAAACTGAAATAAATAAATAAATAGAATAAAACCCATTTATGCTCCCTAGCTGTCAAAAGAAACTAAGTTCCTTATGCTAAAAAGAGATAGAGCTTGGAAAGCCTGGATCAAAACAAAGGAATTACATCTGCTACATAATTATAGATACCTCAGAAATCTTAAAAAAAACAAGCCATTAATGACAAAAAGTCTTTTTATAACTCTGCCCAATTTGATAACAAATCCAACTTGCACAAGTTCTGGTATACTATTAACAAACTTCTCTATATCCAGACTACCCCTCAACTCCCTGCCCCTACCCAAATACATCTCCTCTGGAAACTGCTTCTCTTCTCAATAAAAACTTTATTGAAACCATTCAAACACTCATACTTTCCAGCTGTAACACAACTTCTCTGCTTACCCGTCCCAATCCTTCTATTTTTATTTTATTTTATTTAACATTTGTTGAACAGGAATGTCTGACTAGGTTCCACAGAGCCTGTTTTCAGAGGAGGCCCGGGGAGAAATGCTCCAGATGCATGTCTTTGGAATGTGGGAGGAAACCGGAGTACCTGGAGGAAACCCACGCGAACACAGGGAGAACATGCAAACTCCACACAGAAGGCACCCCAGCCGAGAATCAAACCGGAGAACCTCTTGCTGTGAGGCTTATTAATGTTAACTCTGCACCACTGCTGTGCCCTTTTAACAAACAACTATTCTCTTTACATCTGGTTCCTACGTCCTACATCAGATCTCTTCTTCACAAACTCAAACCCTGCTCTCCCTCCACGGACACTCTACTTCTTACCTTCCTCAAACTTGCTGCTGACTCCATTGTCTACCCAGTAGCTATACCAATCAATAGATCTATTCAGGAATCCATTGTCCCTACCCTATGGAAACCCTTTTTCACTATTCCCTGGCATAAATGTGGAAACTCTACAGACTCATCTAACTACCGACCTATAGCTATTCTATCTCCCCTCTCTATCATTCTCGAAAAATGTATCCATTCACAACTACTCAGCTACCTCCTCCAGCATAACCTCCTTACTCCCACTCAGCATGGTTTCTGTCCCAACCACAGCACAACTACTGCCCTCCTATCCTTTACACATACCATTGCCAAAGCCCTAGTCAATAACAAATTCATATCATGTCTCTTCCTTGACCTTTCCAAAGCCTTTGATACAGTCTCCCATCTCCTACGGCTATCTAAACTTGCAGGCCTCAATCTATCTTCTTCCTCTCTTGCCTGGTTCTCCAGTTACTTATTCGGTAGTCAGCAATCTGTTAAATGTCTCTCTTCCACTTCTCAATTCATACCTGTCCCAACCAGGGTACCACAAGGTTCTATCCTGGGTCCCCTCCTATTTAATGTCTTTACCAATGATCTCTATACTTCCTGTAAACAATCCTCCCTCATCCAATATGCAGATGACTTGAGTCTCATCTCCATCTCAGACAATATCTCCAGTCTCTACACTCTTACTCAATAGGCCTTCCTATCCAGTGAACATTGGTTGTCCAGGAATCTACTCATTCTCAACCCTAAAAGACCAAACTCTTATTATTTTTCATCCAATCTCTCTCTCACCTCGAATCCACTTTTACTATTACTTCCTCTAATAACACTGTTATCCATCCTGAAGCTCACACTAAACTCCTTTGGGTCATCATATGATGAACTCAAGTTCAACTTGCACATCCTCCAAAGCATAAAAAAGACTCACCAGAAACTTGGTTTACTGTATCGCAACAAAACATTTCTAACTACAAATGTCAGGCTCACCCTTGCCCAATCTCTTCTCCTCCCCTCCCTTCTATATGCTGTCCCAGTACTCACCAACATCAAAACTACTACTTTAAACAATCTCCAACAAACTTACCATAAGATAGCTAGATTTATCACAAACTCTCCATACAATACACATTACTGCCTTGCCCTAAATACTCTCCACTGGTTAGAATCCCCCATCTTCTACTGCTGTTACAACTTCAAATGTTACACTTCATTCTTTACAAATCTTCATCCTGACCTGCTCTCTCCTCCTTCATCTCTATCTACACTCCTCCGTGGACTCTCCATACCTCTAATCAGCAATTACTACAAATCTACCTACTCAAAAAATAGCTGGCAAACTCCTATATAAACACTCCGTCGCCCAAGCTTGGAACAAACTCACAAGAGACATTTGTTCCATCATTCACCGATCCAATCTTAAAGAAAAACTCAAACTTCATCTGCTCAACTCCAAGATATGTCCTTGTCAAGCCCCTACTTAAGCATCCCACAGCCCTACTATATACCTTTTCAGTCCCTCCACATGCAGCTAAGATTTATACTATTGTGGATACTTATGAAACTCTACAATCAGTACTGTTTGAATTAACTCTTTTTGTAAATACGTAAATATATTTTTAGTCTGTAAAAATATTGCTATGTATAAATCATGTGTTTGCATTTCTCCTTTGTCTCTCTATTTATCATATTATTTATTGTGCATTTGTTAACCTGGTATGTCCAACTGAGCTGAGTAGCCCTTTTTCAGCCAAGGCCTGGGGAGAAAAGCTCCAAAAAATAGTCAGTTACATATTATACAAAACCATTACTAAAAGGACAATAGTTAGTTAAACAATTATACAATCCATTGGTAAAAATATGATACAAGGTAGGTATTAATAACAAGAATATAACATAGGTTTACAATACACTGTACAGAAATTGAAAATGAGAGAAACATTCACAGCTATATGTTCAAGGAGAATAAGAAATGCAGTCTATGGATGTGAGATAACTGTTAGGGAGACCATACATCTAATATTATATGAGAGGATTTGTCAAATAAAAGTTAGTATTAAGTTTTATTGAAAGAAGCATAAAGGGTAAGAAGTTTAGGTTGAGAGGTACTATTTTTAAGTAGGCTAGAAATATGGGGGGTGAAGTAGGATAGGGTGGATGGTATCAGGGGGGATGAGTACAGTAGCAGATCCAGTGACTATTTAGATGCTCTTTGATGGCAGTTTTAAATTGTTTGGGATGTGAGAGGGTTCTAATTTCATGAGGGAGTTTATTCCATGCCATAGAGGAGTAATAGTGATATATGTTGGAGCCAGATTTGCTTTTAGGTTTATAGATATGCAGTAGGTCTTGGGTGGAGCCCCTTAAAGATCTGGTTGGTGAATAGTGGGAGATGAGAGGTGATAGTACTGGGCAATAGGAGGGCTGGAATAGGATAGAGTGAATGACTGAAGCTGTGAGAGGAGGAGAATGTGGGGTAGTTCTAGCCAGTTAAGGTGTTTTAGAGACAGGCAGTGGTGGGATTTGTATGGTTGTTGGGCCACAAATCTGTCTACCTTATTGTAGGCAGACTTCATTTTTGTCAGAAGAGAAGAGTTAAGATAGTAAGAATTTCAGAGCTGTACATTAAAGTGGGCAGCAGGTAGGCATGAGAGAGAGAGAGAGAGAGAGAGATCCTGGCTTTGGTGGGTCAGAAACTTCTTGTTACAGTACAGGAGTCCTAATTTGAGGTTGATGTTCCTAATGAAATTATGTATATGTAGGTCAAATTTAAGTTGGTCATCAATGGTGATGTCAAGGAGTTTTGTGCTGGACTCTACTTGAATGGGAGTACTACTGAGTGATAGTAAGGAGAAGGAGGATCTAATGAGGTTAACGTTCTTTGGAAGGAAGAGCATTAGTTTAGTATTTTTGGAGGTTGAGAATGAACTGGTTGTTGGTGAACCAGGTTTCTATTGAATTAAATAATTGCTGTGTAGCAGATAAGAGCTGAGTGGGGGAGTTGACAATGGTAATTACAGTGTAGTCATCTGCGTATTGAACTAAGGAGGAGTGGGAGCAAGAGGTATGTAGATTTGTAAAGATATTGAAGAGTAGTGGCCCAAGAATAGATCCTTGGCGAACCCTCATTTTAACTGGTAGTGAATGATGATAGTGCAGAGCGCTATGTCACTGATTACAGCCTACCAGTGAGGTAGTTGGAGAACTATGCCACAGTGTCAATAGAGAAGTTAAGGTTCTGTAGTTTATCCAACAGAACAGAGTGAGATACAGTGTCAAATGCCTTAAATAGGTCCAAAAGAGGCAAGAGATAAGTTTGTGGTTGTCCCTGGCTAGTGAGATTGTGTTTAGGAAAGACAATAAGGCTGTGGTGGTGCTGTGCTTTGGTCGGAAGCCATGATGTGTGGATATAAGGAGGTTTTCTTGTATAAGATATTGCATAACTTGATTGTGTATGCATTTTTCTAGTATTTTGGATAGAGAGATGGCAATAGGTCTGAAATTTGTTATGTCAGTGGAGTTTCCTCCTTTATGTATGGGTAGTGTATAGAATTGTTTCCAGATAGAAGGTACTTTTGATTCAGAGATAGAGCGATTCATTAGTATAGAGACTGGGAGAGCAAGAGAGTCAGCTGCTATCTGAAGGAAATATGAAGGGATGATATCAGCTGAAGCTGAGCATGGTTTAAGCTTGGAGAGTAGGGATTTGATGTAGTAAGTGGAGACAGGTTTAAGGGAGAAATCTGGTGTAGAGTTAGAATTTCAAGAGGATTCAGAGGAGATTTTCAGTTAGAGTTTGAGAGGTTAGAATTATGGTTCAGCACCTTAGATATAGATTCGATAAAGTAGGTATTGAAGGTGTTAGCTGTTTCTTCAGGTGTACTGTCTGGGCAAGGATTGGGAGAGCTAGGATTACCTGGATGTAGAATTTGGTTTAGGGTATTCCAGAATATTTTTAGCTCAGCTTTTAGAGCTGCAGGTCTTTCTTATCTCTGTTAATATTTTGTTTGGTTGATTTCTGAGTTCTTTGTAGGTATATGGAGAGCTAGGTATGTTTCCATTTCCAGAAAGCCAATTCCCTTATGGCCAAGACCATATGATCAACTTTTGGAATTTTGAACATCGTTTAAAAAAAAAAAAAAAGTCCCCCTGTGCCTCCCACACCCCTGCAATTTAAATATACAAATTCTGAGATCACACTGCAGTGTGGGAGATGGAAATCTTCACATTCTGCACTATACGGAGATGCCCGTTCTGCATGTTTGAAATTCCAAAAGTCGATCATATGGTCCCGGCCACATGGGATTCAGATTTTTAGGAATTTTGATCATAGGTACATAGGAAGGTACTAGGCTATTGGCCCTAGGGCCTATATAAGCCTATCCAAAAAGGTACACTGGCTTTTGCCACCCGAGAAAATTATTTACCTGTGCCCCTGTTGAGCAGAGCCACAGAAGTGATCCCTGGGGTGAATTTCTATCTCCCATCCAATCATCAAGATTTTTCTTGAAGAGTGCTAATAAGGAGTTTTGTTTGATATAGATAGGTAGTTTGTTCCAGAGAATGGGAAGTCTCTGGGACAGGGATCTATCCCTCCAGCATGTTCTGTTTATTGTGGTGACAAGGTTTAGGTCAATAGAGCATGTAGCTCGGAGGGATTGGGATTTCTTTAAGTGGAGCATGTCCAACAGCTCTGGGTTTGACATAGCTTTGTATGTTAGGCAGAGAGCACCTCTGAGTAGATGATATGCGATGGAGTAAAGCTGGCGTTTTTTTAAACGGTCTGCGTAGGGCATCTTTTTGAGGCCAGTAATCCTCTTTGTGAGGTATTTCTGCAGCTTTTCCAGTTGTTGTAGATGTCTTGTGAGGTGCATACCAAAAGAGGTGCTGTATTCTATAATGGGTCTAAGGAGTGACGAGTAGAGGGGAACAATCACCTCTTTTTTCCTGGATGAGAAACCTTTTGTGATGAGGTGTGCCATGTAGAAGGATATCCTGACTACTGTGGCGATGTAATTATCAATGGAGAGACTACGGTCCACCTGTGTCCCAAGGTCTCTTATCACACTTTCGGTGTTAAGTAGACTACCGCCTATGTAGTAGTTCATGGGTACAGAGTTTTTTCCAAAAGAGATGACAATGCACTTTTTGGCATTGAGATTGAGGCCATGGGTTTGACACCAGGCATCTGTCTCAGTGAGGCCCTTTTGTAGGAGGTCCACATCATTAGGAGTTTCGATTATGACTCTTAATTTGCAGTCACCTGTGAACTTAATTAGCCAAAACCCTTCTGTGTTAGCCTGTACTTCAGAGAAATAGATACCAAACAGGAGAGGACCCAGGACTGAACCCTGTGGTACTCCACTTGTCACTGGTCTGAAGATGGATTTGGAGTCTGCTACTTTCACAGTGTGTGTTCTGTCAGTGAGCCAGTTGGCAACACATGTTTTGACGTAGGGATTTAAGCCTAGTTTAGTGAGTTTATCTATAATTCCAGAGTGGGGGATGGTGACAAAAGCCTTGGCGAGATCCAGATAGGTTTTGTGAACCACCTTACCCTCATCAACGACTTTGGTGACTGCTTTAAAGAAGTCTGTCAGGTTTAGGAGACATAATCTGCCTTTTACAAACATGAATTGGGTGGGTTCCAGAGTTTGGAGATTACCTATGTCATTGCTTATAAGTTCCATGATGATACGTCCCATAGCTTTGCAGACCAGGCTCGTCAGGCTAATGGGGTGGTAGTTCCTGGGATCCATGGTGGCACTCCCTTTGTGGAGTGGGATAACTGTTGTTGTGCTCCATTCAGTGGGCACAAAGCCTGAGGTGAGGCTATGATTGAACATGGCACTTAGGTGGGGTGCCAGTTCATTCTGTAGTTCATGTAAAACACAGCCTGGGTTGTTGTCAGGTCCCATGGATTCTGTGTTCTTGGCTTTGGAGAGTGTGGTTTTTACCTGTGCAGCTGTGATTACAGGAACTTTGCATTATTCCGGTATAGAGATGGGCCCTTTAGAGGGTGAGAGGGCAGGTAAAGTTAGCACTGAATCTATCTGCCAGGATGTTGGCAATATCAGTTGGTTCTGTATATTTAGTGCCATTGGGCTGTAACTCAGAGCAGATCTGAGTGTTGGCATTGAGATTCTTGACATAGCTATAGAATGCTTTGTGGTTGTCTTTAGAATTAGTGGTGATT
This sequence comes from Protopterus annectens, assembly GCF_019279795.1. Lineage (NCBI taxonomy): Eukaryota > Metazoa > Chordata > Ceratodontiformes > Protopteridae > Protopterus > Protopterus annectens. The sequence continues at coordinate 978,925,799 of NC_056729.1, forward strand.
TTATTTTCGTAACTATCTTTGGAGGATTTTATGAGGGATCTTAGCTTCTTACTGAGGCTGACCAGGGAGTTCCTCCAATCATGGGATTTTACTTTTTTTTGCAACAGTTTCTTTCTTCTGTGGTAGAGTTTGTTTATTTCAGGGGACCACCAGATTGGCTTCCTTTTTTTGGAGGATAGCATCTTGGTTTTGTTAGGGATAGCACGATCCATGCGCTCGTGTAAGTGTTTATACTGTGCATTTGTGTAGGATTCAGCAGTTTTACCTCTATTTTCCATCTGCGTGTGTGTCATGAAGTTTGCCATGTCTGATTAAGAAGCATGAAGTTGGCTTTGGAGAATTTTTTTACGGTGGTTTCCCTAATGGGAGGGGGGGGCAGGATGTGGATGTCAAGGGTGATTAGCTTCTGGTCGGATCTGACGGACGAGAAATTGACCTCTGGTGTGGAAATTCGGTTGCCCATGTTGGTAATGACCAGGTCTAGGATATTGCTGCCCCTAGGTGTGGTATGGATAAGTTGATTCAAGGCATTGGAATTTATGAATTCCAGAAAACATTGAGCAAAAGAGTTGTTATATGAGTAGTTTTCCCAGTTAATGGTGAGGTAGTTGAAATCGCACATTATTAGGGTGATAGGTTGTACCCTAATATTTTCCAATGTATCAAGAAATGAGGAGTGGGAATCCTGGGGCATGGTGGGGGATCTGTAGCAAGATACAATTTGGATTGCTGTCTTGCCCAGTGTTAGTTGGATAATCTTGGATGCATTATACTGAGCAACTAGCCTGGAGGTGTGGATATCCTTAATGAATATGGACACACCTCCGCCTTTAATGTTTTGGTCCAGGTTAGGTGGCTGAAAGGTGTGGTATGAATTATAACCTGGTAATGCAGGGGTGCTCTCTAGAGCCTTGAACCAGGTCTGTCACTGCACAGATATCCATGTTCTCCATTTTAAGGAGTACCTCGAGAGTGTGCATTTTGAGGTTTGGACTTCTAGCATTGAATAGCCTTACCCTCAGATTTTGCTTGCTTGTACCTGTTACGGTGGTGAACTTGTCATTTGAACCTTGCCTAAAAAAGCACTATAGGGGTGGCAAGAGCCTTAGCCAGTATCCAGAATCCCAAGGGCAACAGGTGCAGGCCATCTCTGGCAAAGCATCGTGGTCTGTCGATCAAGTCATCCCAGGCAAACAGATACTGGATCCCCTTAGAATGACACCAGAAGCTTAGCCAATTGTTGAAGTCAATCATTTTGTCCTTG